>NC_091951.1:95396596-95654096 GCF_031021105.1 Erythrolamprus reginae | reverse complement strand
CAACCAGTGTGCCGTGGCACACTAGTGTGCTGCAAGACATGGTCAGGTTTGCCACGAAGCTCAGAGAGAGAAAGAAAGAGAAAGAAAGAAAGAAAGAAAGAAAGAGAGAAAGAGAGAAAGAAAGCAAGAGAGAGAGAAAGAGAACAAGAGAAAGAAAGCAAGAGAGAGAGCAAGAGAGAGAGAGCAAGAGAGAGAGAGCAAGAGAGAGAAAGAAAGCAAGAGAGAGAGAGAAAGAGAAGGAGGGAAGGAGAGAGAAAGACATAGAGGGAGGTAAGGAGGGAGAGAAAGAGAGCAAAAAAGAGAGGAAGGAAGGAAGAGAAAGAAAGAGGGATGGAGAGAGAGAAAGAAAGAAGAAGGAAGGGAGAGAGAGAGAATTTTTTTGTCCAAACTTTTTTTAGCGCCCCCCCCCCCGCCCCGCTCAATGTGCCCCAGGGTTTCGTAAATGTAAAAAATGTGCCGTGGCTCAAAAAAGGTTGAAAATCACTGGGTTAAGGAACCTGACTAAAAACCAAGAATCCATGAGTTCTAGTTCTGCTTTAGGCATAAAGCTCTGTTGAGTGTCCTTGGGCCAGTCATTGTCTCTCAGCCCTAGAAAACAGGCCCTGATAAACCACTTCCAAAGGTATTATTATTATTATTATTATTATTATTATTATTATTATTATTATTAATTAGATTTGTATGCCGCCCCTCTCCGAAGACTCGGGGTGGCTCACAACAGAAATAAAAACAGTATAATAATGAAACAAATCTAATAATAAAATTACATTAAAAAATACTTGCCAAAATACTGCAGGAACTTGTCCAAGCAGTTGGTAGGAGGCAATGCTGATTCAAATACACAAACACACACACACAGGGTGGGGGTGGGTTGGGGCTGGAGGCTGGGAGAGAGAGAAAGATATAGATATACCTTGCCTACCATCCCCTATCCTATTGTCTCTCCTATATCTCCTGTATCTTCTCTTCTATACCTGTATCTTTTTCTGCTATTCTCTCATAGTTATATTTCACTCCTTTATTTTCTCCCCTATTCCCCCTTTAATACATTCTACCTGATTATATCCCCTATAACCCTCATTGTGTATTGTTGTGTATTGGACAAAACAAATAAATAAAATAAATAGTTTCTCCACTTCTAGCAATGATCATTGCAATGATCCTGAACATTGTTCTACCATTTTGCTGTGGCACATCCTTTCTATAACTCAGTGCAGGTGCCTTTTTATTTCAACTAATTCATAGTTTCAAATTATTTCTTTAAGGGCAGGTATTCCATGTAATATTGTAAAAAACAGACATGGGAGTGTGGAAAGGAACATTTTTTAAAAATTCAGATTATTGATGGGTATCGGCAGGCAATTACATGAGAAAGAGGACAACTCGTGAAATTAGAAGGGAAACACAAGAAGGCAAAGAAAATGAAACGTAGTCATAAAAACCTCCTGTTTGTTTGCATTCTCTTAATACATTTATTTTCTGGTTTGAAGGTTTGTCTGTTTCAAAAGATGAACTACTGAGCCAGTGGCAGGGCTTTAGCATGAACTCTGCCCCCTACCACCAC
Organism: Erythrolamprus reginae; assembly: GCF_031021105.1. Classification (NCBI taxonomy): domain Eukaryota; kingdom Metazoa; phylum Chordata; class Lepidosauria; order Squamata; family Dipsadidae; genus Erythrolamprus; species Erythrolamprus reginae. The sequence goes on along the minus strand of NC_091951.1, from coordinate 95,652,532 downwards.
CACCACTTTGATCCCCTCCTTTCCTGAGACTTGTGTTGACATTATGGGAACTCTTCTTTCTTCCTCCCCCTCACCCCCTCCCCTCTTCCCTTCATCTCGGCTAACAAGTCCTTGCCATTGTACTTGTTTGCTTTGCAACTGACTAATGGCTGCATGTGAAGTGGCTCCTTTTTGGCCTATTCCATTCAACCTTGCTGGCTTGTTCTCTGTTCCCTCTCAAGAACTATTGGGAGAGACAATTCCATGAGAAAGCCTTTCTTAACCTTAGCAATTTTTAAGATTTATTTTATTTATTTGATATTTTTATGCCACCCTTCTTCTTGGACTCAGGGCGGCTTACAACATGTTAGCAATAGAACTTTTTTAAAAAAATATATAATTTATTGGTTTATTGAAAAGGGAAGGGGAAGTGGGGAGTATAAATTGTTTTTATTCTGTTGTGAGCCACCCCGAGTCTGCGGAGAGGGGCGGCATACAAATCTAAATAATAACTAAATAATAAATAAATAAAATCAAAGGGGAGAGTAGGGGAAAAGAGAATACAAGTATAATGAGTTTAAAGGTAAAAAATTACAGAGAGTTACAGAGGTCCATTATATTCCTTAATATACATATTATTATTATATATTAAATGATATTATTACAGTAGTTCTATTCATGTTTCGTTCTTAATTTACATTCCAGTGACCATATTTATTATCTATACCATATATAACTTAATAAATCTAAGGAGGAGATGGGGTGGGAAAGGGATTGTCTGCTTCAATAGCAGACATTGAGTTTAATGACTTGTCGTTCTTATTAAGTGGTGAAAATAGGAAATGAGAATAGTAAAGTATGTAAGAATTAAAGTTAAGATAGAGTTAGTTTTTTTCCAGTGATTATGTGGGTATATCAGTAGAATTGAACTCAGACAGCTTTTGGATTGCTTCGTATTCTGGATATCCATTGATACCACTTCTCCCAGGCCTTATAGAAATCTTATTCTTTTTTGTTTCGCAACTCCATTGTCATTTTGGAGAGTTCAGCGCATTCCATAATTTTAGCAATGATATTTGGAGTTGTAGGTATGGTATGGCAATAGCACTTTTTAACAGAGCCAGCATATTGCCTCCACAATCCGGGTCCTCATTTTACCCACCTCGGAAGGATGGAACGCTGAGTCAACCTTGAGCCGCTGGTGAGATTTGAACCGCTGACCTGCAAATCTAACAGTCAGCTTTATTGGCCTGCAGTACTGCACTCTACCCACTGTGCCACCTTGGCTGAAGATGTGTGGATTGCAACTCCTAGAATTTCTCTAGCCAGTATACCAGCCGGGGAATTCTGGGAATTGAAGTCCACACATCGGAAAAGTTGTCAAGGTTGAGAAACACTGCTGGAAAGAAGGCAGGTTCTTGAGTGCCTGGTGGTGCTGAATGAGGCCCTGGTTATCTTCTCCTTTCCCCACAGTAAGCTTATCATTCCCCCCACCCCCACCCCCTCACTTCTATTTATGGCCCATTTCTTGGGAAGGAAAGGTTGCCCTTCTGCCTGAGTTATTCCAGACATTTAAATAAGCTGACACTTTTTAATGAGTAAATCCAGCTTAACGCTAAATCAGACAGATGTTTACCTCCTGACAGAGCCTGGGGAGCGGGGAGGAGGAAGTAGACCTTGTGGCAGTGTCTGCTGGTGATAGGCACGAAATCTCCTCCTGTCCGTCCCCAAATCTCTTTTATTTTCTGAGCCGTTGCATGAAGTTTATGCCACAGGACTGCTGCTTTCTCTACAGCGCCCCCTCTTGAGGAAAAATAGGCAGCAAGATATCTATCTATCTATCTATCTATCTATCTATCTATCTATCTATCTATCTATCTATTTACTGGATTTGTATGCTGCCCCTCTCCGTGGACTCGGGGTGGCTCACAACAAACATAGAATACATAGTACAGTAATCCTTCGCTACTTCGTGGTTCATCTTTCACGGATTCGTTATTTCACGAGTTTTCAAAGGGGGCTAAAATCCGTTAAATCCATTAAAATTTTTAAATCCAATAAAAATTCATAAAATTCTTCTACAGTACTACTGTACTCTATTAAAGAAACTGGTAGGATATCACATGTAGTTCCAGTTGAGAAACATTATAGAATGACTGATTAATGTAAAGGGTGGGTTTTAAAAGCCCAAATACTCATTAAATACATTAAAAATATATATTTCCTCTACTTCACGGAAATTCATTTTTCACGGGTGGTCTTGGAATGCATCCCCCGCGAAAAATGAGGGATCACTGTAAAACAATTTGATCCAATTAATTACGATTAAAAGACTTAAAAGATCCTAAAAACTTTAAAACATTAAATTTATCATTCACTCAATAGGTCACTCTGAACACATTCGTTGGTCAGGGGGGAGATTTAGTGGCCCCAGGCCTGATGGGAAAGATAAGTTTTCAAACTTTTTCAGCAAGCAAGGAGGGTGTGGGCGGCGCGAATCTCTGGAGGGAGCTGGTTCCAGAGGGCTGGGGCCCCCACAGAGAAGGCTCTTCCCTAGGCCCACCCAGCCGGCATTGTCTGGTTGATGGGACCCTGAGAAGACCCACTATTAGAAGAAGAAGTTATAGCAAAGGTACTAGACTGCGCTGAAATGGATATGATGACAAGACGTTTAAATGATCAGGAAGATACTAAGTTCTATGAAACGTGGAACAATGTTTATAAATGGATAGATAAGAAAAAATAAGACATATAAACCTATTTTTAGTTAATTTGTTGAATTTGTTTTTATTTGGGTAATATTAATGTCAACATTAGTTTAAATATATTGCTTGATGATTATGGTAGAATTAGTTTATGTATAAGTAACATAGTAAGGATTTTGTTTTATCTACATATATTAGTAAAAATTGGGAAAACTTTAACTCAAATTTATTAGATTTTTTAATATTCAATATATCGCTAACTATGTATTCTTTTTCTGTATTTGAATTTATACTTTCAAGATAAGCGGGGGAAATGTACCCCCACTTTATGTTTAATGTTTGTATGTGTGTTTGTTTATTTTAAAAAATTAATTTAAAAAAAAGAAAAAAAAAAGAGAAGACCCACTATTTGGGACCTCACTGGAGGCTGGGATTTGTGCAGCAGAAGGCGGTCTTGGAGATAAGATATGCTGTCATCCCAATGAGTCTCGGGCGTCACAGCACCACTATTCCATCTCATTTGATGTAAACGAAAATGAAGGAAGGCTCCCACATGTACTGGCATTCCAGCAAGGTCAGGGGAGGGTATCCATAAGTAAAGACAGCAAATGCCAGAAAACTGTGTTTCACCATCTTCCTCTGGCCTCTTTTTTCCCTTCAATTCCCAGTTTTTGTCAGCTCTGCAAGCTGTTCTTTCTGGCATCTGAAAGAAGCATTTGGTTGGAAAAACGCTCTCTGCTTTTTTGCAAGCTTTCCTGTTACTTGATCACTGACTTCCAACTATTCTCCTTCCTTCTCTTTCAGCAGTGCCCCCCCCCTCCCGTCCAAGTTGGAGTCATTTATTAGTCTTGCTCAGTTATGGGCTCTGCTCTTGCTTTTCAGGTGGAGTGTATGAATTTTGTTAAGATCCTGCATCTCTACAATCGCACACACCTGTACGCCTGTGGCACTGGGGCTTTCCACCCCATCTGTGGTTTTGTAGAAGTGGGGCAACGTGTGGAGGTGAGTGATGCACCAAGGTTCAGGCAGTATTTACAGAGGGCAGAACTACTGAAAGTTCCACAAGAGATCCAAACAATGTTGAACAAAGAGATAATGCCCCTAGAACTATTAGACACAAAAAAGAAGCAACAAATCTCCAGGTCCTGGCAGTCTACCAGGAGAAATATACATAATTCTACAAGAAGTCCTTAGGTCCAATATTAATAGAAGTATTCAATGAAGTTTTAACAAATGTGAAAAGCCCAGCATTATTATTATTATTATTGTTGTTGTTGTTGTTATTATTATTATTATTATTATTATTATTATTATTAATTAGATTTGTATGCTGCCCCTCTCTGTAGACTCGGAGCGGCTCACAACAATAACAAAGACAATATAAGAACAAATCTAATAATTTAAAAAACACTAAAAAACCCATTATTAAAAGCAAACATACCATGTATAAACTGTATAGGCCCAGGGGAGATGTCTCAGTTCCCCCATGCCTGATGGCAGAGATGGGTCTTAAGAACTTTACGAAAGGCAAGGAGGGTGGGGGCACTTCTAATCTCCGGGGGGAGCTGGTTCCAGAGGGTCGGGGCCGCCACAGAGAAGGCTCTTCTCCTGGGTCCCGCCAAACGACATTGTTTAGTTGACGGGACCCGGAGAAGGCCAACTCTGTGGGATCTAACCGGTCACATCGTAGGAAGAAGCAACTTATACATTGGTCCCCAAAGAAAATTCAAATTTGCTTATGTTAAAAACTATAGACCTATCTCACTACTAAATTCGGATTATAAAATTTTCACGACCATAATAGCTGAAAGACCGAAAATATTCTTGGTAGAATTTATACATATGGATCAAAACAGCTTTCTGCCCAAAAGATACATAAGAAACAATGTTAGGATTATACTAGATGTTTTGGAGTATTTCGAAGAGAAACAAAGAGAAACAAGTGTTCGATGATGTTTGCTCCTTTCTCTAGGACTCTGTCTTTAAGCTGGACTTCAAGAGCCTGGAAGATGGCAAAGGCAAAAGTCCCTATGACCCAAATCATACCGCGGCCTCAGTTCTTGCAGGTAAGGGAGAGCCCCCCCCCCCAACAATGACCTACCGCTCAAATAAGACAAGAGAAAGAGACAAGAAAAGAAGAGCCATGTAAGATCTCACGTGGAATCCTTTGAAACTTTCATCTTTCCTCCCTCCATGTGCCTTGCAAACTGTTGAGATCAGCTGGCACTCTTGGCCAAAGGTGCATTTGCTGGGATGGTAGTTCATCACCTTAAAGCAGTGCCCTCCAGTGGTGGGTTGCTGCTGGTACGCCCTAGTTCTAAGAACCAGTAGTGCTGGCAGCAGGAGCTTCCGCCTGCCCACCTGGGACGCTTCTGTGCATGCGCAGAAGCTTCTGCACATGCGCAGTAGCATCACGTGCAGGTGAACCGGTAGTAAAGAGTTTTAGAACCCACTACTGGTGCGCTGTCCCCATCTGATGTCTTGAGATCTTTCTCACGGGTGAATATTTTGAACATTCTCTCAGCTGTCAATGGAGATTAGGAAGGCAGAAAGCTTTTGAAACACCTCTCCTTTTGTGCTGCGCAGGTGAAGAGCTTTATTCTGGTGTGGCTACTGATCTGATGGGCCGAGACTTCACTATCTTCCGCAGCCTGGGATCGAGGCCTTCTGTCCGCACCGAGCAGCATGATTCCCGATGGCTCAACGGTCAGTGGAGGGTTTGTGAGAAGGGGAGAGGGAGGAGGGTGAAAGAAATAATGTTCTTTAAAGTACAGTGGTACCTCTACTTAAGAACGCCTCTACTTAAGAACTTTTCTAGATAAGAACCGGCTGTTCAAGATTTTTTGCCTCTTCTTAAGAACCATTTTCTACTTAAGAACCCGAGCCCAGAAAAATTTCCTAGGGAATTTTCGAGCAGCACGAAGGCCCAGCCAGTTTCCTGCCATTCTCCCTTTAATCCCAGCCATCTCGGGCTTTTCTGGTCCATCAGAGGAGCCTTTCAGTGGTGCTTAAGGATGCTTTGGCAGTCTAAAGTGAACAAAGCATTTTCCTTTCTCTGGGCGCTTGGAGAGGGAATAAATCTCTGCCAGTGCCCAGAGAAAAGAAACGCTCCCTTCGCTCTGGGCAGCAACTATCCTCCTCCTCTTCTTCCTCCTCCTCCTCCCATCCAAATTCCAAGCTTTTATTTCTTTCCTAGTGGGTTTGCACGCATTATTTGCTTTTACATTGATTCCTATGGGGAAAAAATGCTTCTACTTACAAACGTTTCTACTTAAGAACTTGGTCACGGAACAAATTAAGTTCTTAAATAGAGGTACCACTGTATCAGGGAATCCAGAATTCATTCATCTCTCTCCTGTCCTGTGGCAAATCAAGTTGCTCACTTGTTGTTTTCTAACTTATGAGTGGAAGCTGCCACCTAGTGATCAGAGCTTGTCATTATTGCAGCCTGAGAGTTCAGAAGGGTAAATAAAGGCGAAGAGAAAGTGGAAGGGGGGAAAAAAACAGTAGAATGCTCCGCGGGATAGTGTGTTTTCTGTTTTGTTTATTATAATTCATTTTTCAGCTATTTTACATTGCTGTATTCAAGTTTAGGGAAATAGCAGTTTGGATGATTACACCGGAAACTGGGATTATAAATCCCAACACATCAAAGGAGAACTATTGGGGAAGGCAAACCTGTGACTTTTCTTTCTTCTAAATATCCTGCAGTTTGGACCAACTAGTTGGCTTTCTTCTCACTTTTTGTCCAAGGACAACAGAGAACAACTGAATTTAATGATGGAAAAAATCAGGGAATATTGTTAGGGTTTGGTCAAAACTGTCAAGAAGTTGCCTGTGACAGTGCAACCTGTTTTTTTTATGTGCAGCCCATAATAAACAGGTGGAACTTCAGCCATACTGCCATAGCCTCAATATTGACTCTTTATTTTTTTTTTAACCACACTTGTGAACAATCCCGGAATCACAGTCCCATGAAATTCTCTTACTTTGGCATAGATGTCAAAGGAAAATATCTGCTAAAATTTCAACTTAAGTAGAAGGAAAACCAGAATCTAAGAAGCATATTGTCTCTGCAACATTGCCTGTTTCTTACCTTGCTTTTCTACCCCGTCTCTAAGGCAGCCATTTGCAAACCTAAAAACAATGGCCTGCATTGCTTTGTCCCACATTAACATTCTCTTCTATTTCTTTGTCTCAAGAACCCAAGTTCATTGATGTCTTCTGGATCCCAGAGAGTGAGAACGCTGATGATGATAAGATCTTCTTTTTCTTCCGGGAAACAGCAGTGGAAGGATCCCAAGGCCTGGGCAAACAAAGTTTTGCACGCATTGGGCAAATTTGCCGGGTAAGATTATTGTATGGGCTCCAGTTCTAAGAGGAGGACGTTCAGGGGGCTTAGGAGTTAGACAAAGTCTGGTGAAGATAGATGGCTAGCTTAGGAGTTGGCCCTGACTATATTGAAAGGGTAAGGATCCTTGCCTTAAAGGAAATGTTTCCAAGGAATTCTACAGCAACAATTGAAGTATCCAAAAAGGATTCCTGGACAGCAACGCTTTGGAAGCAGTAAAAATCAACCTCTGACCCGTGTTTATGAAAATTTCCAATCATTCATGTCATGGTTGTCCCAAATGTGCTTTTTTCCAAAAGGCAGTTGGATGCTCCTGTGTTTGTTTGTTTATCCTTAGAAAACATTTCGCTTCTCATCCAAGAAGCTTCTGAAGAGCTGAAGAAGTTTCTTGGATAAAAAGTAAACCATTCTCTAAGAAAAAAAAAAGATCCAAGTTGCCTTTGGATAACCTCTCACCCACCCACCCCATTTTATGATGTGCATTAAGTTCTATCTCCAACTGAGCCCATTTACATTAACATTTGGAGCTCCTTGAAGGTCCCTGAATCAGCTAGTCTCTACGTACATCACTTTCTACGCTCTCCAACCAGCTTTTTTTTATATATGTCTCTTTTTCTTCCTTTAGAATGATATGGGTGGCCAGAGAAGCCTGGTGAACAAATGGACAACATTCCTGAAGGCTCGGCTGGTGTGTGCAGTACCCGGCACTGATGGAAATGACACTTATTTTGACCACCTTCGTGAGTGATTGATTCTTCGGGGTGCACGGTGGGAATGGACCTAAATGAGGGAAATGTTGTCAAACTATCAAGCAGCTTGGAATGATGCTGACTGAAGGAATAATACATCAATCCCACACTCTTAAGTCCCTCACTAAAATAATCATTTTCCTTCTCTTTTCTGCTCCAACTGAGCAATTCTTGAAAGATTCTTTTTTTTTTGTTTCTTTATTTTTTGTATTCTTGATCTTAAAATAGGTCTTCTCCCAGTTAAAATAGTTAAGTTAAAGCTGAGTTCAGATTGTGTCCTTCTTCCTTGGTGGTGACCATCTCCCCTCTCACATTTGACTATATAGTCTGTAGAGCGGAAATATAGGCATGATAGTACATTTTCCCCCTTTTTAGTTCAGATGTGCTTGGAATTATACAGTTTTACAATTATACATAATTATACAATATGTTGATACAGTTCTACAGAGGAATCATTGAGTCTGTCATCTGCACCTCTATAACTATCTGGTTTGGTTCTGCAACCCATCAAGACCAACACAGACTTCAGAAGATAATCAGAACTACAGGAAAAAAAAATTGCTACCAACCTGCCTTCCATTGAGGACCTGTATACTGCACAAATCAAAAAGAGGGCAGCGAAAATATTTACTGACCCCTCACATCCTGGACATAAACTGTTTCAACTCCTACCCTCAAAACATCACTACAGAGCACTGCACACCAGAACAACTAGACACAAGAACTATTTTTTCCCCAAACACTATCACTCTGCTAATCAAATAATTCCCTCAACACTGTCAAATTATTCACTAAGGCTGCATTACTATTACTATTAGTCTTCTCACCGTTCCTATCACACATATCCTCTCACTTATGACTGTATGACTGTAACTTGTTGCTTGAATTCTTATGAGTTATATTAATATTGATTGTTTCCTGATTGCTTTTGTTTACCCTATTCTATTCTATTCTATTCTATTCTAAACAATGGTAAGAAAACTTCCAGTAAATAATTTGGCTTTTTAAACTTATTACCATCAGCATTATTATACTTCCAATCATATTACTACTTTAGAATGAAAAGAAACATTCTTTACAAGTTAACAATTATATATATTTTTTATTTATTTATTTATTTATTTATTATTTATTATTTATTTATTTAGATTTGTATGCTGCCCCTCTCCGCGGACTCGGGGCGGCTGAAATACAGAAACGTTTTATCCCAGTTTAATAAGACAAACTTTTTCCTTGAAAAATGTCCATTTGCAATCTGGCTTTTCTGAATGTTAATATAATTTAATGTTCTCCATGTCCTCAGAATTACAACAGTGAAATCACATAATTTTAACTTTCAGATATTACCATCTGGTGTTCTTGTCTTCTTACAGAGTTGATTTTTGGCAACTTCTTCTTTTTAAAAAACAGATTTAACCCAGTCTTCTGCAACTTGGATTCTTCGGATAGTTGTACTATCTCATCCCATTGTCCCCAGGCAATATGAAATTAGGCTGTGATGGCTGGGCATTGTGGGAATTTTTTTTCTTTTTGCCAAATAATTGCACTGGCAAAGGCTGGCTTAGGATCTTCTAGAAGCAAGATGAACAGGGATGGGGGCTTGATTTATTCCTTCCTTGGTGAATGTTCTGATGTCTGGGTTGAAAGAAAGTCATTCTCAACTTTGGATAGAAGTCATTTGTTAGGTGCTAAGCTGTAGGGTAATTATTTCTTCCCTTCTTGTTCAACTTAGGTGATGTGTTCTTGTTGCCAACCAGGGATAAGCGTAACCCATTATTGTATGCAGTTTTCACCACTTCCAGGTAAAAAGAAAATAGTTTTTGTTACATCAGCAGTGGGCAGAGTTCAGGCTTCTTCTATTTACTTTGCATTTTCACAATGACCTTCGATCCATCAACCAAAGACAATAATATAACATAATGTAACATAATGTAACGTAGCACAATGTAACGGTGATGTAATACAATGCAATACAATACAATACAATTTTTTAATAATCTTCCATTGCTTTTAAAATTTTCTTCTCCAACCCCCAACCTCTGACAATATTGTTAAATGGAAAAAATATGCTCCCCAGTGCCTTTTGAGCGGAAGTCAGAAAAGCTCTATAATCCACATTATTAGATGGCAATGGGATACGCATTCTTTCCCAGTTTCATTTCTTTACTCTTCCTGTAATGTTCCTTTTTCTTCTGCTTACAGCACAGTCTTCAAATGTTCTGCTGTCTGCGTGTATCACATGAATGACATCCGCAGAGCTTTCCTTGGCCCTTTTGCTCACAAGGAGGGGCCTAACTATCAGTGGGTTTCCTATCAAGGCCGGGTCCCTTATCCCCGCCCTGGAACGGTACGTACATTGAATTTTGAGACCTTGAAATATGAAAAATAAAAGTGTATCTGCCCATGAAAACTCTAGAGATTGCGATGATTATTGAGTGATGTCTAACTCCCATCCAGGAAGAAGAGGGATCTATACTTCCAGAGTTTTGCTTTTGTTCTAGGAGATTTTGGGGGGGCTGGCAAACAATGAAAGAAAGAGATCAGAAGGGAGGGGCAGCAAGTGAGCTGCATAGAATGCAAAATTATTATGGGATTTGATTGAAATGGAAGGAAAGCAAAAGATAGAATGAAAGCCAAGTGAGGGAAATGGGGGGCTCCGGTAGGAAGCATTGATGAGTAGACCATTTTTCAATGTTTGGGATGTTGCCTCTCTTTACATTCCTTCTCTCTCTGAACTTCTAGTGTCCCAGCAAAACCTTTGGCACCTTTAGTTCCACCAAGGATTACCCTGATGATGTGATCCAATTTGCTCGTAACCACCCATTAATGTTTAATCCAGTACTACCCCATGGCCAAAGGCCGGTCTTCCTGCAAACCAACGTGGACCACATCTTCACTCGTATTGCAGTAGACCGAGTGGCAGCTGCTGATGGACATTATGATGTCCTTTTCATTGGCACAGGTATGTCTGCTTCCCTCCTCTTCTGATGAGTAAGCACAGGTGTTCAGGCCAAGTTTCTATTTCTTCCCCAACACTGTATTCTAGAGGACATCCCTTGTTCAAAGGTAGAATGTTTGAGTCCTTCTTCAGATTTGGCTCACAGCTTCAAGGAAGCTTATTTATTGTAGCAGAACCAAATATAGATCAGAGGTGCATAGGCAAAAACAAGTTGCCTCTCAATTGTAATTTTAATATTTTAGAAGAAAGAAGTCCTTAAATTCATTCAGAGGACACCTATTAGTTGTTTTAATGAATTAAATATTGTTTAAATAAAATCATATACAGTGGAACCCTGACATAAGAGCTGCTCTACTTAAGAGCAACTCGAGATAAGAGCTGGGAGGGGAGAGATATTTTTGTTCTACTTACAAGCCCAAATTCGAGATACAAGCGCCAAGGAGCTGTCTCCTGAAGCCAAACGCTAACTTCCGCGTTCGGCTTCAGGAGACAGCTGCGAAGCGGCGCGCGTGTTTTAAAGGGTTGCAGCCGGCCTGGGGGGCTCGGGGGGGTGCTTGCAGCTTTCTTTCTTGCTCTTTTTCTTTCTCTCTTTTACCTTCCCTTCCTCTATTCCTTCTTTTCTTTCTCCTTCCCACCTTCTTCCCTCCCTCCCTCCCTTCACTCATTCCTCTCTTACTCTCCCCTTTCATAAGTTTCCTTGCTTCCTTCCTCTGTTCCTGTCCCTTCCCCCTTTCTTTCTTTCTTTCTTTCTTGCTCTTTTTCTTTCTCTCTTTTACCTTCCCTTCCTCTATTTCTTCTTTTCTTTCTCCTTCCCACCTTCTTCCCTCCCTCCCTTCACTCATTCTTCTCTTACTCTCCCCTTTCATAAGTTTCCTTGCTTCCTTCCTCTGTTCCTGTCCCTTCCCCCTTTCTTTCTTTCTTTCTTTCTTTCTTTCTTGCTCTTTTTCTTTCTCTCTTTTACCTTCCCTTCCTCTATTTCTTCTTTTCTTTCTCCTTCCCACCTTCTTCCCTCCCTCCCTCCCTTCACTCATTCCTCTCTTACTCTCCCCTTTCATAAGTTTCCTTGCTTCCTTCCTCTGTTCCTGTCCCTTCCCCCTTTCTTTCTTTCTTTCTTTCTTTCTTTCTTTCTTGCTCTTTTTCTTTCTCTCTTTTACCTTCCCTTCCTCTATTTCTTCTTTTCTTTCTCCTTCCCACCTTCTTCCCTCCCTCCCTCCCTTCACTCATTCCTCTCTTACTCTCCCCTTTCATAAGTTTCCTTGCTTCCTTCCTCTGTTCCTGTCCCTTCCCTCTTTCCTTCCTTCCTTCCCACCCTCTGTCCATTCATTCACCCATTCCTCTCTTGATCGCTTAAAGCCGGTCCCTGGTGCAAAAAGGGTTGGGGACCTCTGTCCTACAGGATTGGGTGGCAGAGAAGTTGAACATATGTAAATTTAAAAGTTTAAGAAAGTTTACAAGTTAAGTGAAAGAAACTTCATTATTCATTTATATGTACATGTACATTTCTTCATTAAAAACATGTCTTTCTGCATAATTTAGACTAACTTTGTGAGTTTTTTGAGGGCTGGAACCAATTAAAATTATTTACATTAATTCCTATGGGGAAAAGTCGTTCGAGATAAGAGCTGCTCGACTTAAGAGCCCAGGTCCGGAACGAATTAAACTCGTATCTCGAGGTACCACTGTACTGATTTTTGTTTCTCCTAACCACATCAACTTCACTTTCTTGGGTCTTCCTTTTTTGAAACATAGCTCCTAGCAGCCTGTTCAAAGACTATTTTAAGCCTGATTTTACTCTTTCTTCAGCCACCGCCTGCAGTTCCTTTGCTTTTGCCACTGTGTTTTTCTTTCAATGTTATATATTTGCATATGTATAATATATTAATTTGGAAATGTATATGACCAAAGCAGCCATAAACAACCACAACTCCAGAACAACCATGATCCCAGGAAACATGCATTTACTTGTCATTCAGGCATATCATCCCATCATTCTTGTATAAATGAAATGCAAAATTACGTTTGGCCTCCATGGTGTATTAATGATGGGAATTAAATCCTTACTAACTTAGAACTGTATAAATTTGTTGTGGTTGGCTCACGACCAGTTCCTCTGGCCACTGATTTTGACACAGAGGAGCCGGGTCTGTCAGATCAAAGAAGACCTGTCTGGCTTAATGAGGAGTGAAGGGGAAGGAGAATGGGATGTGGAAAGTGCCAGAGAGGCAGAGAAACCTGGTGAGCCCGTAGCATCTCCAATTAGAACTTCATCTGAGTCAGACAAGGAAGGGGTGATGGATGATCCCTTTCTAAATGTCAGGTTCCGTAGAATGCTGGGATGCCAAGAGCAGCTGCGCAGACGCAGACAGAGAGTCTAAGTCACAGCTGTCAGTAATCAAAGATGCCAAAGCAGGGTTAAAAAGGAAAGGGCTTGCAGAAGGCGGTGTGGGGATTTATCGTTCAGATTTGAGAGAGAGGTGTTGACGCTTCATGGTTTCGTTTTTCCTTTGGACACTTTTGGGCATTTTGACACTCGAGCTAAGTGAGTAATTGGCTGACATAAGCCAGAGAGACTTTTGTTGCCAGCTTCAGTTATTAACCCTGACCCTTGGACTCATAAACCAGCATTTCTCTTGCTGTGGCATTAAGCCAATTGTGTACATAAAGAAACATTTTGCCTTCTTGCAAGCGTCTGTGTGTGTATTTGTATAATTGTCTTGTTGGGTGGCCAGCCAGCCAGGCAGAACAAAATTCAAGTCCTATCTGTTAAATTCACATATAAAAGAAGAGGCAAGTCACAGGAACAGTTCAACACCTTTATTATCCATTAATTAGAACTAATACAGACTGCCAGCAGGCTGCGGGGAACCTGCTTTTAAGGACTTCCCTGAAGTCTGCTAGCTACTGACAGTAATTCATTTCTCCCGCTGCTAGATTAGCCAATCAGTGGTGGTTATGCAAATTGCTACTACATCTGTCTATATGTAACACTATCCATGGCAAGAAGTTGGAAAAGGTTATTGGGGATGAAAACCAGGGGTAAAATTCCGCATGTTCTGACAGGTTCTGGAGAACCAGTAGTGGAAATTTGGAGTAGTTCAGAGAACCGGCAAATACCACCTCTGGCTGGCCCCAGAGTGGGGTGAGAATGGAAATTTTGCAGTATCCTTCCATTGCCACACCCTCCAAGCCACGCCCACAGAACTGGTAGGGAAAATTTTTGAATTTCACCCCTGATGAAAACTATTGCATAGGAAAAAAAAACCCATACCTCATCCACATTGCAGTCTTGATCAAACTGGACCCCTTAATAATTGCAATAGTGTTTTTATTTGCAAATGCTACAAGAAATATGTTCCTGACTTCCTACATCATAATCAGTCACGCCCCAGGCTGATGATTCAATTTCTCCTGGGTTCTTTTATGCTGTGAGATTAGCAAATCAATAGATATTGAAATCAAGGCCCTTGAAAATAGTAACCAAGTATATTAAATAGCAACCAAGTATATTAATATTAATCAAGTATATTTCTCAATCAGATGCACTCCATTGATACTGAACAATAGTCAACATATTTGCGTTTTGTCTGTAAACTGATTTGCATGGCTTGAAACTTCCATGTTTTCTCTTAGCTATGGAGGAAAAACAGGACTGTAGTTTAGCCAACTCACCTGCCTGTAATCTCTCTCTCACTTTGTTTTTGTGCAAAATGGTTTATGCTTTCCCTTTGCCTGGCAGACGTTGGCACAGTCTTGAAAGTCGTCACTGTGCTGAAGGACTCACGGCAAAATATGGAAGAATTGCTGCTAGAGGAACTTCAGGTATTCAAGGTGAGTTTGAACAACTGAAGTCATCTAGTTTGACCTGGGGCAAGAATAGCTACTTTTTAACACAATATTGAATTATACTTTATTACGTAAGGGCCATTCTTTATCAAGTGGACAAGCTGAAATTGAAGCCTTATTTGAAAAGAAATCATCACAATCACAACATATATGATAGAAAAAAATGTGCCCTTTCTAAGGAAATAAAAATGAAGATGATTGAAGGTGAGAAAACAGACAGTGATAGAAAAAAACATACTCTTTCTAATGAAAATGATTGAAGGTGATGAAACAGAGCTCTCTGTTTCTCACCTTCAATCATCTTCATTTTATTTCATTCGAAAGAGGACAATTTTTTCTATCATATATGTTGTTTCTGTGGTAGTTTCTTTTCAAATAAGGCTGCAAAAAGTAGTCATGTGGACACCTGGTCCACTTGACAAAGAATGACCCATAATACAAGTACCATAGATGCTTCTCCCATAGTTGATGGAATTAACTCAACTGCATATATTCTCCGAGAAGCTAGACTAAATTATCATTAGCTAGTTTGTAGTTCAGAGGATGGCATCAGAAGGATACTTAATTGGACCAATGAAAAAAATTAATATGTGGAGAGAATACCAAAAATGTTGATCCAATCATTTAAGTCCCTAGAGTTTAAATTTAGCTTCAATCTCAATTGTTAAACCTAAATTGGCTGTACCATAGGAACACCCCTTACCCTTATATGGACTCTCCTGATGCAAGGCCTCATTGGTTACTGAACATTTCCTAGAGCAAGGCAGTCGGGACTCTCCATTCCCCAGGTTGACATTGGTTAAATTAATAGGAATGTACAATGCATTTGGTTTGAAGGTTGATTTAGATTAGAATGAATGTGTCTGCCTGCCTGCCTATCTGCCTATTTCTGTCTGTTAGCAATAGCAATGCATTAAGACTTATATGCTGCTTCACAGTGCTTTACAGCCCTCACTAAGCAGTTTACAGAGTCAGCCTATTTCCCCTAACAATCTGGGTCTTCATTGTACTGACCTTGGAAGGATGGAAGGCTGAGTCATCCTTGAGCCTGGTGAGATTTGAACTGCCAAATCACAGTCAGTTGACAGTCAGCACAAGTAGTCTGCAGTACTGCACTCTATCCACTGAGCCACTGCAGCTGTACCTCTGCCTCTGCTTCTATCTCCAACTCCATCTCTAGTTGCTAGGAGCCTAAAACACTTGATGGCACATAATCAGAGTGCCTGGGACTACACATATTAGCATCTGTGTGCAATTCCTTAAACCAAAAAAAATATTTTCCCAGAATCAACAGTAGAAAGCAGCCAAACAATCCTGGCAAAAGCCATGATGAATGTTATCTTCAAATCCTTGTTGACTGCAGAATATTTTTTCCTCTGCAATTCAAAACACTGCCCAACCGTACCAGTTGATGTGATCAATGACTGATCACTGATCATGTATTACCACCAGAACCGCAAATATCAATATTGGGATGGCTGGGTTAAATCAAGCACTGTCCTAGCCATTGTAAGTACTTCTACTTTTCCAGCTTCAGTGCAAGGCCCCACCAGAGAAATGAAAGCCGTGTCACCCTTTCAATGTAGACCAGACAAAGAAACCCAAGTTAACATATAAAACAATACTACTTTTAGTATAATGTTCTGGTAACATACTCTTGCAAGTCTGTGTGTGCTTATCCCATCCCTCCATTTAATTTCCTGAGAAATAGGGAAGAGTCCTGTCCTGGCACTTTCTCAATTTTCAATCTGCCCTGGTCTCGGATTTCTGTCATCTGACTGTTGTCTTGCTTGCTTGCAACTACAACCCTGCAGTTTTTCAAGATGATTCCTTCTACTACCCCTTACTAGCAGTTATCGGGAGGACTTCTTGAAAGGTAGTGATTTTTAAACCAGCAGTTCAGTACCCTCATAATTATTTCCATTTCTCTTTGACAGGATTCCTCTCCTATTACTAGCATGCAGATCTCATCCAAGCGGGTATGTAGCTCAGCAAAATAAAATTAAATTAAAAAAATTAAAAATGGGAAGCGATTCTTGAAAACCAAGAGAGAAACTTGCATTGACTAATAAATAACTAAAGTAAATCATTACAGGTGATTTATCTGGTAGTAGAAGATGATCAGAATAGGGCTAGTTATATGTATGCATTTCTTCTGTCCAAGATACACTTTTTTATGATGATGATGATGATGATGAAGAAGAAGAAGAAGGTAAAAAACATCATATTGCATTCAAGTGTCTTTTCCTTGAGTGTCCATGAACAAAATAAGTAAAATGCACCATTGTTAGCTTAATTTCCTGTTTGGCTGTCTACTATCTACACAAGTTATAGATCCCTACTAGATACCTTGTTTGTGATTTAGATGGTTCTGATCATATCCATTCTCCATTTTCCTCTCACGTATTACAGTACATTCATTAGACTGGTACCTGACAGCTTAGGTTAGGCTTCATAAACAGCTTCTCAAAACAGTAACCCGTTTGAAGCAGGAAGTTATTATTTTTACATCCAGATAATGGGTGGGCCCTAAGAAGACTCTGTGGTTTTTGTCTTCCAACAGCAACAGCTGTACCTGGCATCCAGGACTTCCATTTCACAACTGCCCTTGCACCGTTGTGGGATGTATGGCAAAGCGTGCGCAGAATGCTGCCTAGCGAGGGACCCCTATTGTGCCTGGGATGGCACCACCTGCACTCGATACCTGCAGAATACCAAACGGTATGACTACAGATTAGGCTCTGTAACCTTGGGGGCCAATCCTATTTGCATGGCTCCTGGCAGTGGGGGTATTCTACTGGTTTGCACTGTTCTGGGCAAACTGGTAGCAGCAGTGACAGGATGCTCTGCCCACCCACCTGCCCGGACATCATCAGGGACACTCTGCGCATATGCAGAAGGTTCTGTGCATGTGCAGAAGGGCCATGTGTGAGCTCATTCTCCCATGTCAGAACTGATAGCAAAGGTAAGTGAATACCACTACTGGCTCCTAGATATAATCAGCGAAGGGTGATTATGCAGACCTGGGGCTTCAGGTCCAACCCCAGAAGAATGCTTGCCAAATCTTTCCATACTCTTTCCCAACAGGCGATTCCGACGCCAGGATGTGAGGAATGGAGATCCCAGTATCTTGTGTTCCAGATGTGAGTGCTCTTAAATCTGCTCACCCAATTGAATTGCCTGGGCCAAAACAAGCTGGGGGCTTTTCTGCTAAGTGTCTTGTGGGAAACCAGTTGTCTTTACATGGTATGAGAGCTAAGGTACCACGTTAAACCTAAATACCCGTGTTTTGGGGAGTATAAGATGCACCTTTCCCCCCCCTAAAGCAGGGTGAAAATTTGTGTGGCTTATATACTGAATGTAGTCCTGCCCAGCCTCTCAAATGAAGGTTTTCAGAGGCTGAAAACAGCCTGTGGAATCTCCATTTCAGAGGCTTTTTTTACAGCCTCTGAAATCTCAGTTCCAGTCATTAAAATGCTCATATCTATCAACCCTTCTAGGCAGAAATAGCTTCTTTCATTCACAATTCACATGGATTCTACATGGGTTGGTTAGTTTGTTTTTCATGGGTGCACATATCCTGCTCTCACAGGTACTTCAAGGAAGTATTCTCTTTCTACAATGTTTTGATGCTTCTTTCCTGATAGTTGGTTTTACTACTGGACTTGGCCTTCATGCCTATGTGTTCCTCATCAATTAACTCAGAGGTCTTCAAACTTGCATCTTTAAAACTTGTGGACTTCAATGAATGGGATAACAGCGACCGGTTAGGTCCCACAGAGTTGGCCTTCTCCAGGTCCCGTCAACAAAACAATGTGGTCTGGCGGGACCCAGGGGAAGAGCCTTCCCTGTGGTGGCCCCAACCCTCTGGAATCAACTCCCCCCGGAGATTAGGATTGCCCCCGCCCTCCTTGCCTTTCGCAAACTCCTTAAAACCCACCTCTGTCACCAGGCATGGGGAAATTGATTCCCCTGGGCTGTTTCCGCTTTACATTTGGTTTGTATGAGATGTACGATTGTTTTTTATATTAAGGGTTTTTAATTGTTTTAGTCATTGGATTTGTACTGTTTTGTTGTTGTGAGCCACTCCGAGTCTCCGGAGAGGGGGGCGGCATACAAATCTAATTAATAATAATAATAATAATAATAATAATAACAACAACAACAACAACAACAACAACAACAACTCCCAGAATTCTGAGAATAGAAGTCCACAAGTTTTAAAGTTGCCAAGTTTGGGGACCCCTGATTTAAGTGATAGATAGACATTCCTCATGTTATTCCTTTCTGATTTTGTACAGATCCTCAGAAAACCAGTGTACCAGAAAGGAAAATCTATGGAGTGGAAGGCAGCAGCACTTTTCTGGAATGTCTGCCTAAATCACTGCAGGCCAAGATTGTGTGGACATATCAAAAGACTAGAAGTGACCCTCGGAAGGAGGTAAAACCTAATTGCTTGTGCACACACTTTTCTACTAAAGGCAAAAAGTATACCAATAGCATCAACCAGCTATCATTGAGGAAATATAGAAGATGTCATCATTAGCTATTTTTGGATAATTGATTTGTCTGTAAAACGATACAGGTAGTTAAATGAGTTTTTGCTGCATTTTATGACTTTTCTTGCCTCTTGTTAAGCCAACCACTGCAGTTGACAAGTTAGTAACCTGGTTGTCAAGAGAATCTGGCTTCCCCGTTGCCTTTGCTTGTCAGAAGGTCACAAAAGGGGATCACATGATCCTGGGACACAGCAAAGTCATAAATGTGAAGCAGTTGCCAAGCATTTGAATTTTGATTACATCATCAAAGGGATGCTGCAAAGGTCATAATTGTGAAAAACTCACAAAGCAACTTTTTTCTTTTTAAAAAAAGAATATTTATTAATTTTTATGTATAAAAATAGAAAGAAAAGAAAAAAGAAGAACAAACAAAGCATATAAAGAAAAAAAGAAGGAAAAAAACAAGAAAAACAGACAGATGAACATATAAACTTGAACACAAAACAACTTTTTTCAATGCCATTGTAACTTTGAACCATCACTAAATGACCTCTTTTGAGTCAAAGACCACCTGTATAAAGTTATAGGGTATTTTATTTATTCAACCTTTCATTCATATATTCCAAATTGTATGACACTCCTGTTCTGCCCCAGCTACAGACCAGAGAAAACTGTAGCACACACTCACTTTGTTGAAACCTATATTTAATTGATTAACCACTACTAATAAACTGGCTTAGTAGTGTTCACACACAAATAAATTTTAAATCTATCTTTTCTTGAAAAAACCAGCTGTTAATTATACGGCATTAACAGCTGGCATAAATCCATAAAGTCATAAAGCAAAGATAAATAATTAGTCCTGGATATTGCAGATAGCTTAAGCAGGTTGGCAAGATGCCTGGAATGAGTCCACAAAACAGAAGCCAAAACAGATAAGTGCCAAGCCGGTGCAGAAGTTGGTGATAAATTAACCGCTTGCCACACTATCTATAGAAGGCCTGATGTTCATGGGAGGGGTGATCTTCATGAGGAAACAGATGCAGCCACAAAGCATTATTTCGAGTGGTTCAAGGACATCCTATGGCCACCCACCTGGGCAGAAGTGGAAAGAGGACTTGCCAGGATGGCACAATCTGAGTGGGCAACATGATATATTTGTGGGGGGGCAAGGCATGTGAACTTTCAACTGGGTGGGAGACTCAGTTTTAGGTTTCCCAGTGTAGGTGCCAGGATGGCTCTGGCAATACGTTGGAACTTTGAGGAGTACTTTGACTTGGACACGAATTTAGTTTGGATACTAACTGGAACCACGACAATAAGCTGAATAAAGGTTTTCCAAATAAGACACATACAATTGAACAAAGTATCAAACAAGTTGTTTCCTGCAGAATTTTTTCTGTCTTTATCATTCCTTAAGTAGATTTGGGGAGTGGCCAATTAGCCCCAAGCTTCCTCCCAAGGAGACCTCCTCCTATGTAGCCATTCCTGCCTTTTGGCAGCTCTGCGTACTCATGCATTAAGAAGAGGTTCCTTCTCTTCTCCCTCATCACTGTTGTGAGGTGCTGGAGGTTCTGAAGGCCCTGGCTGAACCTCTGCCTCTGGCACCGAGTCCTCACCAGCCTCCTCACTGTCCAACTCAGGTGCCAGCTGCATAGGTCACTTCCGCATTACCTCATTGGCCTCATCTCAGCCCTACCAGATGCAGGGGCTGCTGGCAAGTCACAATAACTCCATTCATAATGACTAGCTTACAACAAGGCCATGCAGAGAGAATTTGTGGATGCTCCAACACTGGAATTTTTAAAGAATATGTTGTATAACCATTTGTGTGAAATAGTGAAGGGTCTCCTGCCCAAGCAGCATGTTGTTCAGTTTGTAATCAAAGGTCTCTCTGGTAGCAATGATCCCTCCACCACGACCCCCTCTCCTTGGTGAATGTATGCAAGAAAATCCATAGGCTTTGACAGTAGTTAAGGGAACTAAATCATCTGCCGATAACCAAGTTTCTGTAATTACAGTGATCCCCCGCTCGTTGCGAGGGTTCCGTTCCAGGAGCCCCCGCAACGAGCGGGTTTTCGCGAAGTAGCGATGCGGAAGTAAAAACACCATCTGCGCATGTGCAGACGGTGTTTTTACTCCCACAGCGCTAGCGAGGAGCCGAAGATTGGGGGCGGCGCGGCTGTTTGCCGCCGGCATGGGGGGCTTCCTAGCAGCCCCCCAAACCCGGGTTGGGGGTCCGGGGGGTGCTGTCTCTCGGCGCTTTCGTGCTGAGTCCGGGAGCGAACTCGCTCCCCGACTCAGCTGGAAAGCGCCGAGAGACAGCGTGGACAGGCCCGTTCCTTGGCGCTGTCTCTCGGGGCTTTCCAGCTGAGTCGGGGAGCGAGTTCGCTCCCGGACTCAGCACGAAAGCCCCGAGAGACAGCGCCAAGGAACGGGCCTGTCCACGCTGTCTCTCGGGGCTTTCCAGCTGAGTCGGGGAGCGAGTTCGCTCCCGGACTCAGCTGGAAAGCGCCGAGAGACAGCGTGGACAGGCCCGTGCGGCGAGAATGAACGGCGTGGGCGGGCGAAGGGCGGGCGGCAGCGAGGAGTTTGCGTGGGCGGTGGGGAAACTCCTCGCTGACGCCAGCAAGAGGGGGAAGACTCAGGGAAGCCGCCCAGCAGCTGATCTCCCGGTTGCCATCTACGCATGCGTGCCCACGGGCACGCATGCGTAGATGGTATTTTGACTTCCGGGTTGAAAAATAGCGAAGTACCCTGTTCGCAATGGTTGGGGACGCAATAAACGGGGGATCACTGTAATGCTATGGATATTCTATAGTACAGCATGTAGGTACACAAAAATTCTACCTTTGAAACTAAAGAATGAGCATTCAACAGCAATAGTGAAACAGACGTATTCTTTAAAAGAGTAGATAAAGGAATAGTTGTTAGGCAGTGAGGACGAAGCTGATTACGAGTGCGCCATAACTTGGTTAGGAGTGATTGTTGTAGTACTGTAATGGTTGATATCTGCTCAATATGCTGGCAAGGTGTTGGCACTCCTGGGTCCTCCATGGTGCGTTTAGATACGTCCCAGAGCAATGCAATTATTTCTTGTTATTTTACTGTTATCGGCCAAGTTTCAAAGGCTTGGCAAAATGCCTAGAAGTCTTTCTCGCTAAGCATGCCAAAGCAGGAAAGTAGGTACTCACAGATACACAATTCTAAAACATTGTTTCCTGGTAAAATAAGTCCATTTGAATTTCTTCAGGTTGTTGAGAAGGCACCTGAAGGTCCCCTTTCAGCTGTTCTGAGTGGTTGAGTTTGGCGTGTGAAAAGAAACACCCTTTTGAGGTTGGCCAGCGAGCCTGGGGCTGGGGCGGACTTCTATTCCTTCCTCTTTCTGTTTCTTCTTTCCTTCCTTCCTTCCTCTCCTTTTGTTCCTACCTCTCCTCTCCTCTCTTCCCTGCTCTTAATATAATTAATCCAAATTAGACCAACTGAAAGATATGTTGGGCCAGTTGAATGCAACTGTTGATCCCACATTTATTTGAATAAATGTGAAACAAGGCTAACAAATTCAGATTAAGCTGTTGATATGGCTTCAGTCTTCTAAATGCATGTACTGTTTTTACACACACACACACACACATACTAAGGCAGAACAAATTTAAAATTAAACAATACAATAATAAAGTCCCCTGAAATCATCATTTAAGGCATTGCAAATGGAACATCAAATATTAAGAGGCATATCATCATCTTTTCTAGAAGACTAGACTAGAACAGAACAGAACAGAATTCTTTATTGGCCAAATGTGATTGGACACACAAGGAATTTGTCTTTGGTGCAATGTACATAAAAGAAAATATACATCGGTCACAAATCATGAGGTACAACACTTAATGATTGTCATAGGGTACAAATAAGCAATCAGGAAACAATCAATATCAATATTAATATAAATCGTAAGGATACAAGCAACAAGTTACAGTCATACAGTCATAAGTGGGAGGAGATGGGCGACAGCAGTGATGAGAAGACTAGTAATGATAGTAATGAAGTCTAATTAATAGTTTGACAGTGGTGAGGGAATTATTTGTTTAGCAGAGTGATGGCATTTGGGAACCTGAGTGGAGGTACTTGTATTATTAGAAGGACTCCGCTCCACAATTTTGGAGCAACATTAGAGAATATGCTTTCCTGTCTCTCTCTCAGACAGGCATTCCAATCACAGATCTGTTCTCAACCTTTCTAATGCCATGACCCCTTAATACAGTTCCTCATGTTGTGGTGACCGCCAGCCTCCAACAGAGCTTTAAGCTGATTGGCAGGAAGGTAGGCGGGACACCCCCGTTGTAAATGTTTGATTGGTCAGATTGTAAAAATACGTTCCAAGACACCAGAATAGAAGCTTTAGTTTCTAACACCATGGAAAATTTGTCTTTTCCCCTGGTCTTAGGCAACCCCTGTGAAACGGTCATTTGACCCCCAAAAGGGGTCCCGACCTCCAGGTTGAGAACCACTGCATTTTTCCTACAGATTTCCGTAATAAGACAATTTCAGAGTGAGACATAAAATCCCCCTGATTTTTGGATTGTTCATCCTAGTTTCATTTTTCTGTGTTTCATTTAGGTATTGCTGGATGACCGGGTCATCAGAATGGAGCGAGGGATCCTGTTGCGTAGTGTGCAGCGCAAGGATGCCGGCTTCTATTATTGCCATGCAACAGAGCATGGCTTCACCCAGGATCTGCTGCACCTCCAGCTTGAAGTGATCTTTGCCCAGCCATCTGACTCTCTCCCGCTCTCTTGGGAAGAAGAATCCACGCAACCTTTCCATCGCAAACTGTGGTATCAAGACTTCTTACAATTGGTGGATCATCCCAATCTCAGCACCATGGACCAGGTATGTGAGCAGTTATGGAGCCGCAAGAGCCACCAGCCCAAGAAAAAGCCCCCTCCTTTGCCCCCTTTATTCAACATCAAATCTAAAAGTCAGAAATGGAAACATCTGGAGGAAAAACGGAAAGCCCGCAGCCGAAGAACACACGAAGTGCCCCGTGCAGAAAGAGCTCCTCGGAGCACAGACATCTGGTGACTTTGCATAAGACGCACTTACACAAATCTCTGTGCCGGGAAGGGCCAGGGAAGCAGGGTGGGAGTATGGGAATGGGGATGGTAGGAGAGAAAGAGCAGGATCTTTTATGGCTTCTGCGACTGGGTGGAAAGAACATCCTTGCACAACAGCCCCCGTACACCAGATTGCTGCTTCTTCTGTAGTTTGTAGCGGGACTGGCAATGTTGGTGTGATTTTTCACTAGCCTGAAACCCTCCTAGAAGCACAACTGCTACTCTTCAAACTCTTGACAGGGAGCAACAGAACCTGAGGAAATGGGGCTCCTGGCCTGTCCATAATACACAACCAAAGATGAGAGTAGCAGCCTCCGAGGACCAAATGCACCAGAGGCCACATCCTGAACATCCTTGACCAGCAAGAAGACAAAAACAGGCGCTGGGAAACACAGTTCTTTTCTGCAAGGATCCAGTGGCGTCCAAACGGTTACCTAGGAATCTCTAGTATTCCTTGTTTCTGGAGCTTCCACTGATATTCTGTCCTCTCCTGACAAGGAGAAGACTTGAGTGCCTCTTGCAATGTATTCTGTCTAAACCCCGGAGGGAGATGCTGGCCCTCTTTCCTTTCCGTTCCTTATCCGAGCAGAGCTGTGCTTAAGTAGCCGCGGTGTGCTCCGCCTCCAGAAAAACACAACACAACCACTGATGTATTTATTAACAGACTGTTGACTGATGAATGTAGACTACCCCTGGGTGGCCATCAAGATTTAGCCTCCGATGGAGCAATTAGGGCTTGTTCGTGGCCAGAGGACTTTTCTGACTGAGATTTTCTGGGCATAAACCTGTATGAGAAGAAGTTTCAAGTTGTTGTGGTGGTGGTGATGCAAAAGCAGAGGAAACAAGCAGCAGAAATTGCCCTCCCCACAGCTGTATTTAGTCAAGGCCCCAGAGGATTTTTCACTAGGCAGAGACCCTTTCTCGAGAAAGAGCGGTCCAAAGGAGATCCTCGTTGTGAGCCACAGTTATCGGAGACACTTTCTTGTTCTGGAAAGCCTGCAGATATTGGACCTTGATTAGCAATCAATTGTGATCATTTGGATATATGAAGTAAACCAGCCAGTCCTGCTTTGAATTGTACAGTCTCACTCTTCCCTGCTAGACAGATCACCGTCCATCAACATTTGATTCCTATATCTAGAAATCAATAGTACAAGAGCAGACTAGATGGACCATGAGGTCTTTTTCTGCCGTCAATCTTCTATGTTTCTATATCAATCTGGTTCGAGATGGGAGCTGCTAGCCACCAAAGCTCAAGTGTAATTCTGGAGGGGTGGAGGTGGAGATCTGATGCCACCAAGAGCTCCCTTGGCTCATTTCCAAGCCTGTTTTGGAGCAATCTGTATGTTTGTACTCGGAAGGTTCATGCCATTCTCAGCCTTATCAGCAAACATGAAATAATCTGCCTTAAAAAAAAGAAAAGACCTGATCATTCTTTTGTTTGTTATTCTGGAGAAAAGGAAAGCAAACTTTAAGGTGCAGGTACTGAGGTGAAAATAATAATAGCAAGCTGAATTGCAAGCTGAGATCTGAGGACCAAGTCTGGAATACTCCAAGTGCACTGGAATTGGGTGGACAATAAATTTTGGAGGAGGGGGGGAAGGGAAGGAGAGAGAGAAAGAAAGGGATGTACAGTTTCTCTGCTGTGCTGTTTCAAGGCAGGTTCAAAGGTTGTGACTCTCCCTACCTAATCTAAATGAGATTTTAATGAATCATGGAAGGTGTGGTGAGTGAGCGAGAGTGACACGATGCTGGACTTTGTGGCAGTTTGGAGATACAGAAGAACTAGTAACTAGGCATTGAAGCGGCCTTGTAGACCTGTAACAATGCAATGTCAATTTCTAAATCCAGTTTCTCAATTTTACACTCTTGGATAAAGAATCATCCCGTAAGTGAGAGGAAAAAAATTTGAAATGATCACGCCATCTGAAGCTTTGATGAATCCCGAGACAGCAGAAGGGCTTTTTATAATTATTTATTTCACCTTTTATTCCTTTTGAGAGATTTCTGCAGCTGTGTCTGAAAGCATTTCTACTCATCTATGTAGTCTGAAAAAAACATCATACATAAAATGTTTGGAAGTTGGATCAAATCTCAGATGTTGTGCTTTGGGGTTTGTTTGGTTTTTTTCCTTTTTTTACAGTTTCTTTTTTCTTTTTTAATGAAGGGGTTTTTTTTGCAATGAAGTAAATCATTATAATAATGCTTTAAATCGGGGTGTCAAACTCGATTTCATTGAGGATCACATCTGGGTTGTGTTTGACCTCAGAAGGCCAGGGTGGGCGTGGCCAATTCGACATCACTTGTGTCAGGAACACTTGTGGCGCCTCTGCCAGCAAAAAGGGGTTCCCAAGCTCCATTTTCAGCTGCCACAACCTCCTGCAACCCTCTGCCAGTGAAAACAACATGCAGCCCTTCACAAACTCAGTTTTCGCTGGCAGAGGCACAGCGGCTGGTCCTTCACTGTTTCCAAGTGAGCCCCGCGGGCCAGATCTAATTGAATTTGAATTGAATTTATTAGATTTGTATGCCGCCCCTCTCCGAAGACTCGGGGCGGCATACAAATGCACCCTATGTGCCGAATCCAGTCCTCAGGTCTTGAGTTGGACACCCCTGCTTTACATGATGAGACACACTGCAAACAGGACTTCAATGTTTTTTGAAAATGGAAATGATTCCAAGAATTGTTAGTCGTGTTAAATAATAATACTGTGTAACTGCAGTTCTTTACTGCTAATGTCAATTCAGAAATACCATTTTCTTAGTGATTTGGAAAAAAAATATCTCCCTTAATGCTCATGGCTTCTGGATCATCTTTTTTTTAAAAAAAAAAATTGTAGTCTCAGATTCTGGAGAACTTTAACCCTAGAAGAGTGATGAAGGTGGTTGTGAAGATGGATGAAAAGAAGAAAAGAAAAATAAAGCTGTTTCACCACAGATGCAGTCTTTGTGGACCTATAAGGGAAAAAAACCTGAATTTCTGGGATAGTGTCCCAGGAAAAAATAGTTATAGTTTAGTTATAGTTTATTAGATTTGTATGCCGCCCCTCTCCGAAGACTCGGGGCGGCTCACAGCATAGCAATAATACAATACATTACAAATCTAACAATAAAAAATTAGATCCATTTAAAAGACATTAATAACATAATAAAACCCCTAGCTATGCAGTCATACACATTCAACATAATCTATCATGCAGTAAGGCCAAAAATATAATAAAAAGGGGAAAGATGGTAATTATCTCCATGCCTGGCGACAAAAGTGGGTCTTGAGCATATTACGGAAGGCGAGGGGGGGCTATTCGAATCTCTGGAGGTAGTTGAATCCAGAGGGCCGGGGCCGCCACAGAGAAGGCTCTTCCCCTGGGTCCCACCAGCCGACATTGTTTGGTCGACGGTACCCGGAGAAGGCCCACTCTGTGAGACCTAATCAGCCGCTGGGATTTGTGTGGCAAGAGGCGTCTCGGAGATATTCTGGTCCGATGCCATGTAGGGCTTTATAGGTCATAACCAACACTTTGAATTGTGACCGGAAACTGATCGTCAGCCAGTGCAGGCCACTGTCCGTTTCATAATGATGTATGAGTGCTGATTTTTTTCCTACCAGTTCTCATTCAATTTTATCAAAATTAGTTGTTGTTTCATCTTTTTAAAGGGAAAATTGAAGTGTACAAAACTAGTTCTTCAACACACACACACACACACACACACAACCATGATTTCTTCAAGGCAGGGTGAAATCCAGCAGGTTCTAACAGGTTCTGGAGAACCGGTAGTAGTTTGGTCAGTTCAGAGAACCAGCAAATATCACCTCTGAATGGCTCCAGATTGGAGTAGGAATGGAGTATTTGCATTATCCTTTCCCTAAGAGTAGGATGGGAATGGGGATTTTGCAATATTTTCCCTGCTACAACCACAGAACTACACCATGCCCACCAAGCCAAGCCCACAGAAACTATAGGAAAAAAATTGGATTCACCACTGCTTCAAGGTTTTGCAATCCCAGTGGCTTTTTATATTTCAACTTAATTGTAAGAAAAGATGTCCCACAAGGCTTTTCTCGTAGCAATGCCATTACCCTTGCTGTCCTTGAGACATTATTGGGAAAATTTATCCGTCCTCAGCACTGTAATTCTTGAGGGATTTTGAAATGCCATTGGACCCAGCTCTAAATACCAGGCACCAGGCAGAATATGATGGCTTCCACAGGCCTTGGAAACTGGACCACGGAGCAGAAAAGAAGTGCTTCCAAGACAGGGGTGCAACATGTGATAAGATTTTTCCAATACCAAATAGTCCACCACGGGTAGAGAAGTTCAACGATCCATCTGGTCAATTTTTATCAATGAAATGGAAGGAAGGAAGATCCACACCAGTTTTCCAAGGGAAAACTATCTTAGGAGGAAGAGTTGTCTGACCTACATGTTAAGCTCTTTTGTGTAGTCCCAATGTTGTAATGTTAAGCTGTTTTATGTAGTTACATTGCAACTTCACCCATGGGGTTCAGCCTCACATTTATTGCATGGTATGTTTTGTCCAGGGAAGGGCTACAAAAAATTTTACTACCACACTGTGGGCATGGCTTATTTTGTGAGTGTGGCTTGCTGGCCATTTGACCAGGTGGGAGTGGCTTGACAATCATGTGACCGGGGGTGGCTTAAAGGTTATGTGACTGGCTTAAAGGTGGCCAACTTGACGTCACTCACGTCAAGGGTTTGGGTTAGGGTGCTTGTCCTGTCCTTGCCTCAAAGAGATATAATTTCCCTATTTATTATTACTGAACATCCAAAATATACTACCATATTTAATTTTATGTATATATGCCATATATGTACATACATATTATACACAGGCACACAAAAATATACATTTACAATATAAACTGTACTGTATATGTATGTACACATACACACACAAGCACACAGCTCTTCTAAAATTATACACATTCAACCTCATTTACTGCAATAGGAAAAACATATCCAGAGCCCAGAAGGGGAAAAAAGAAAAAAAAATCAAAACTTGTCTATCGGTTTTGCCTACCTGAACAAAATTATTCTAACGATTCTGCATACCTGACCATACCCGTAGGAGCCCATCACTGGTTTTGTCCAAGAAACATCTCAGAACTAGGCAAAGACATTGCTGGAGCCAGATATATAAGGAATGAAGATTTCCCCACCATTTAATTAGTTTGATGAGAATTATTTCATATAGATTTCACTCTCTTTCCTACCTCTAGGAATTGAAATGGAGAGTCGGATGACATAAATTATATCTAATATCTCAGGGTATCATAGCTGAAATCAGCCTCTTTTGTACATGGTGAACTTGGCAATTTTAAGACTTGTGGACTTCAATTCCCAGGATTCTCCAGCCAGCTGGAATCCTGGGAGTTGAAGTCCACAAGTCTTAAAGTTGCCAAGTTTGGGGGGCCCTGGTCTACACACACCAGGTTAATTTGGTGCCTTACATGGAGGATACACTAGAGACACTTTGAGGCGCTCTGCCCGACTCGCCCGCCCAAGTTCTCGGTTCTCTTTTATTTACCAAGGAGCGGAGCGTTTCCAGGGCACCTGAAAATCGCCCCCAACACATTTGGCTTTGCGGGATTCCCCATTCTTTCACTGGAAGACTTTCGTTTCTTCCACGCTTGAGCCGCTGAACGGATCTCCGGATTTTATTTAATCCAAATAAATTTCATCCGGGGGCATCTTCATTTATAAAACGAAAGACCTACTCAGCCACGGGAAAGGAAGGGCGCAAGGTTGCCGTCCTCGCTGTCACTCACCATGCCCTCAAATAGGAACCCAGTGGATCCGGCAGATTCTGAGCTGCCAAAGTTCGCCTGGCGACGATCCAGGCTGAACAAGGCGGCTCCTTCCTTTGAATCCGGGGCTAGGAATTTTCTAGAAAATCTTCAGTTTCTGCTTCAAGCATCTTAAGGGCGATAGGGTTGTCGGTTCCTATAGGGTTGTGTGTCCCAATGACAATGAATTATTTTGCTTGGCACTCCTTGTCAAGCTATTTTTTTCTCCCTTTGGAGACCACTGACCCTTTCGGGTGGGGACGATGGGCGCGTTAGTCCTAGCATCTGAATGCGGGATGTGGCACATCACATTGACAGAGTTTAATTAAATTTACCAGACTTCTGCGCCGCCCAATCCCATGGTGGAACTCAGGGCAACTTGGTTGGAAGGGACCTTGCAGGTCATCTAGTCCAACCTCCCCCACACCACCCCCACGCCCGAGCAGAGGACCTTTACATCTGCCTCTTCCTAGGATCGAACTCACTCACAACCTCCTGATTGTAAGGCAAGAAGAGTTCCGGGAAATATTTTATTTATTTATTTGTTTGTTTATTTATTAGGTTTGTGTGCCGCCCCTCTCCGAAGACTCGGAGCGGCTCACAAATCTTGACAGCCATTCTGGTGGTGTCTCCAAAAACTGCAGCTGTTGTGAGTGTTAACGTCAATCCTCGCTTGGAGGATTCCCGGGCTTTTCCCCCCGCCCTCACTTACCATCTTCATTTTCGTTTCCTGCATTTCAGTTTCGCAAGCAAAAAACGAAACCTCCAAGCCCTGAAATTGTCTCCGTTTTCGGACTTTTAAGGTAGCCTCTGAAAATACTTTTACGACAACCCCCCCTCAAAAAAAAAAAGAACCTCGATTAGCAAGAACAGTAAATAAAAAGCTATTTTGCACATTTTGTTATGTCAAACAATATTTTTTAATATATACTACTTATCACGAAGGGTGGAGTTTTTTCCAATTTAGACAATTATTTTTGTTTGTTTTATTCAGATACAAAACACTCCGTTGCTGCTTTCCATACATTAAGTTCACGATGTCGAAATTATGATTTTTAATTTCAATCAGCTTTATGTATGTTATTTGAAAGTACCCCTCTGAGAAATCCGACTGTACTGGGCACAGTTTAGCTAGTCCACCTTAAGAGCTTGTGTAGTGACATCAGAGAGAGGCAGTAAGATAAATAGAGGTGGCTGACTCACCCCTGTAGCACAAATGGAGTACCAGACAGAGAGAATGGAGGTGTATTCCATCCCCTGTAAAAAACTTGATGACTATATTGATAGGAACCTTATTCCCAGCGAGGTGTTTAAAGATAACGTCTGTGATGCTGTCAACAGAATTTGTACTTTCCTGAAAGAAAATTGTAAGCTTGAGGATGCCAGCGTGATGAAAACAATAAAGGTGAGCTTTGCTTGATCTAACTATTTATTTATTCATTCATTCATTTATTTATTTATTTAGTCCAATACAAATTGAAAATTAAAGAGAATAAAAACAGTAGTACAGCGATCCCCCGGTTATTGCGTTCCCGACCATTGCGAACAGGCTAATTTGCGATTTTTCAACCCGGAAGTCAAAACACCATCTGCGCATGCGTGCCCTTTTTTTCTAGGGCACGCATGCGTAGATGGCGCCGGGCAGATCAGCTGCTGGGCGGCTTCCCTGGGTCTTCCCCCTCTTGCTGGCGGGAGGGCGAAGCCCCCCCAGCAACCGCTCGCCCGCCGTTCGCCCGGCCACCCGCCCTTCGCCCGCCCTTCGCCCGGCCACCCGCCCTTCGCCCGCTGTTCGCCGCCCGCCCTTCGCCCTTCGCCCGGGAAGTTCGCCAGGAGTCAGCGGAGAAGCCGCGCGCCTGTTTTAAAACGATCGGAGCCGGCCTGGGGGGGCTTTCCAGCAACCCCCGAGCCCCCAACCCGGGCTCGGGGGTTGCTGGAAAGCCCCCCCAGGCCGGCTCCGATCGTTTTAAAACAGGTGCGCCGCTTCTCCGCTGACTCCTAAAGCGGGGAAGTTCGCCAGGAGTCAGCGGAGAAGCGGCGCGCCTGTTTTAAAACGATCGGAGCCAGCCTGGGGGGGCTTTCCAGCAACCCCCGAGCCCCCAACCCGGGTTAGAGGTCCGGGGGGTGCTGGCAAGCCCCCCATGCCGGCGGCGACGTTTTAAAACAGCCGTGCCGCCCCCAATCTTCGGCTCCTCGCTAGCGCTGCGGAAGTAAAAACACCATCTGCACATGCGCAGATGGTGTTTTTACTTCCGCAGCGCTACTTCGCGAAAACCCGCTCGTTGCGGGGGGTCCTGGAACGGAACCCTCGCAATGATGGGGGGATCACTGTAGTAGTAGTAAATATCAGGGAAAAGATAGAAGAAAAGATATGAGAATAGAATACGTCAATGAAGAGTAGAGAAAAGGATTAGTGATGGGTGAACCGAACTCGCACAATTCGGGTTCGTATTGAATTTTGCGGTGTTCGGTATGCCCAAACATGAACACAATTTTTTTTGAAACTTTGGGCAACGTTCAGGGTTGCATTCGGCGTTCGGAGCTTTGACGTCACCAGCAGGTTGCTAAGGATACCAAGGTGATCATTTCCTGGATTCCTTTTTCGTAAAAATATATATTTTTATTTTTATGTGAAAGGAGCGCCCTTTGCTTGCAGCGCCGCTGCGGGCGTCCTTTTTCTCGTAAAAATAACAATGTTTATTTTTACGTGAAGACCTCCCTTTCAAGGAGCTGGGCAATCCCTCCCATGGAGAGATTCCGGGGGTGGAGCTTTGATGTCACCAGCAGGTTGCTAAGGATGCCAAGTTGATCACTTCCTGGATTCCATGGAATCCAGGAAGTGATCACCTTGGTGTCCTTAGCAACCTGCCAGTGATGTGAAAGCTCCGCCCTTGGAATCTCTTCTTGGGAGGGATTCCCCATTCGAGTTTGGGTTCTGCCGAATTTTGCGTAAAGTTCGTCCGAACTTGCCGAACCTGAACACCATTGGGTTTTCCCATCACTAGAAAGGATATATGAATGAGAGAAAAGATATTTTAGATTCTAATTATTAGATTTGTCATTATATATTGTTTTATCACTGTTGTGAGCTGCCCCGAGTCTGTGGAGAGGGATGGCATACAAATCTAATAAATAATAATAATATATAAAATATAGGAGAAACAATTGGACAGGGGACAGAAGGCACACTAGTGCACTTATGCTTGCCCCTTACTGACCTCTAAGGAATCTGGTGAGGTCTAAGGGAAAAATGTTGGGGGTTGGGGATTGACACCACGGAATCAGGTAATGAGTTCCACGCTTCGATAACTCGATTGCTCAAGCCATATTTTTTACAGTCAAGTTTGGAGCGGTTGATATTAAGTTTGAACCTGTTGCATGCTCTTGTGTTATTGTGGTTGAAGCTGAAGTAGTCATTGACAGGCAGGATGTTGCAGCATATGATCTTGTGGGCAATACTTAGATCATGTTTAAGGCATCGTAGTTCTAGGCTTTCTAGGCCCAGGATTGTAAGTCTAGTTTCGTAGGGTATTCTGTTTCGAGTGGTGGAGTGAAGGGCTCTTCTGGTGAAGTATCGTTGGACATTTTAATCTTTAATATTAATTGATTATTTTTTAATTAAATTATTGGGTGTTTTTTTAATGATGGGTAATTGGGGTGATTATAATATGTATGGAGTGAATGATTGGGATGGGTGGGGTTACAATATGGATGAGATGAATGGGAGCGATGTAAGCAATATATTTGGCCTACCTGGCGCTGGAGAGGCAGGAGGGGGGAGGGCACCTATCTCTGGGGTGGCAGAGGATCAGGATATACCGATGTTGCTGGGGAGAGGCAGATATGGCAGGAACCATGGAGCGAGCCGTTCCAGGGGAAGGAGGGATTGCTTCTTAATAACGATCCCTTGTTCTGGGTCCGTGAGCTCAACCCAGAATACTGGTGACGAGTGTAATTCTGGCCCTGGACTCAGGTTGCTGCTACTTAATGCCAGGTCAGTGGTAAATAAAGCTCTCCTCATCCGGGATTTAATGTTTTTCGCTGATAAAATCGCTCGGATCCAAGCAGACCTTGACTCCAATTGTAAAACAGAGTCGACTGACAACGAGTCAGTCGAGGTGACTGGGGCTAAACGTCTTTGTCCATCTGTCTGGGGGGAGTTTGACTTGGTGACACCTGATGAAGTGGAAAAGGCCATTGGAGCTGTGAGTTCCCCCACCTGTCTACTGGATCCATGTCCCTCTTGGTTGGTTTCAGACAGTCGAGAGGTAACACGGAGCTGGGCCCAGGAGATTGTCAATGCCTCCTTGGGGAGGGGATCCTTTCCGGCTCCTTATAAGGAGGCACTTGTGCACCCCCTCCTCAAGAAGCCTTCCCTGGACCCAGTCGTGCTCAATAACTACCGTCCAGTCTCCAACCTTCCCTTTCTGGGGAAGGTTGTTGAGAAGGTGGTGGCGCTTCAACTCCAGCGGTCCTTGGAAGAAGCTGATTATCTAGGTCCTCAACAGTCTGGAATCAGGCCCGGCTACTGCTTTGGTCGCGCTGATGGATGATCTCTGGTGGGCCCGGGACAGGGGCTTGTCCTCTGTCCTGGTGCTTCTTGACCTCTCAGCGGCTTTCAATACCATCGACCATGGTATCCTTCTGCACCGGCTGGAGGGGTTGGGAGTGGGAGGCACTGTTCTTCAGTGGTTCTCCTCCTACCTCTCCGGTTGGTCGCAGTCGGTGTTAGTGGGGGGTCAGAGGTCAACCTCTAGGTCTCTCCCTTGTGGGGTGCCTCAGGGGTCAGTCCTCTCCCCCTTGCTATTTAATATCTACATGAAACCGCTGGGTGAGATCATCCAAGGGCATGGGGTGAGGTATCATCAATATGCCGATGATACCCAGTTATACATCTCCACCCCATGTCCAGTCAACGAAGCAGTGGAAGTGATGTGCCAGTGCCTGAAGGCTGTTGGGGCCTGGATGGGTGTCAACAAACTCAAACTCAACCCAGACAAGACGGAGTGGCTGTGGGTCTTGCCTCCCAAAGACAATTCCATTTGTCCATCCATCACCCTGGGGGGAGAATCATTGACCCCCTCAGAGAGGGTTCGCAACTTGGGCGTCCTCCTCAATCCACAGCTCACATTAGAGAAACATCTTTCAGCTGTGGCAAGGGGGGCATTCGTCCAGGTTCGCCTGGTGCACCAGTTGCGACCCTATTTGGACCGGGAGTCACTGCTCACAGTCATTCATGCCCTCATCACCTCGAGGTTCGACTACTGTAACGCTCTCTACATGGGGCTACCTTTGAAAAGTGTTCGAAAACTTCAGATCGTGCAGAATGCAGCTGCGAGAGAAATCATGGGCTTTCCCAAATATGCCCATGTTACACCAACACTCCGCAGTCTGCATTGGTTGCCGATCAGTTTCCGGTCAAAATTCAAAGGGTTGGTTATGACCTATAAAGCCCTTCATGGCACCAGACCAGATTATCTCAGGGACCGCCTTCTGCTGCACGAATCCCAGCAACCAGTTAGGTCCCACAGAATGGGTCTTCTCCGGGTCCCGTCAACTAAACAATGTCGCTTGGCGGGACCCAGGAGAAGAGTCTTCTCTGTGGCGGCCCCAGCCCTCTGGAACCAACTCCCCCCAGAGATTAGAAGTGCCCCCACCCTCCTTGCCTTTCATAAGCTGCTTAAAACCCACCTCTGCCGCCAGGCTTGGGGGAATTGAGATACTTTCCCCCTAGGCCTTTACAATTTTATATATGATATGTCTGTATGTATGTTTGGTTTTTATAATAATGGGTTTTTAACTGTTTTTAGTATTGGATTATTATTATATGTTGTTTTATTATTGCTGTTAGCTGCCCCGAGTCTCCAGAGAGGGGGCGGCATACAGATCCAATTAATAATAATAATAATAATAATAATAATAATAATAATAATAATAAAAAATAATTTGCTTTTTAAAATTTTATTTATTTTATAGGCTGGCTCTACAGGAAAAGGAACAACTCTGGATATGAGTTCTGATGTGGATCTGGTTATCTTCTTCAGCTGCTTCTCCAGCTTCCAGGATCAACAAGAGAAGCGTGAACATGTGATCGAGGAAATTGAAAAGAATTTGAACAAGTTTATGAAGACGATGGCTTTCAAAGTTGACATCTCCCCACTGAGGCAGAAGGGAACACGCTCACTCCAACTCCAAATCCAGGCAAAAAAGAAGAAGGAAATGGTAGAAGTGGACCTCCTCCCAGCATATGATATTTTAGGTAGGAAACCTAGTCATACACGCTTTCTTATTAATTTTAATATAGCACAGAAACCTATAGAGCAGTGATGGTGAACCTATGGCACAGATGCCACAGGTGGCACAAGGAGCCATATCTGCTGGCACATGAGCTGTTGCTTTAGCTCAGTTCCAGTGTCCATGTGTGTGCCGGCCAGATGATTTTTGGCTTACACAAAGGCTCCGGGAGGGTGTTTTTGGCTTCCAGAGAGCCTCCGGGTAGATGAGGGAGGGCATTTTTACCCTCGCCCAGCTCCAGGGAAATCTTTGGAGCCTGGGGAGAGCAAAACACGAGCGTACTGGGCTCACCAGAAGTTGGGAAACAGGCCATTTCCATCCTCTAGAGGGCTTCCTCTGGGGTAGGGGAAGCTGTTTTTGCCCTCCCCAGACAATGAATTATAGGTGTGGGCACTCATGTATGCGCGCTAGCACGCATACACGCTCTTTCAGCACCCAAGGAAGAAAAGGTTCGACATCACTGCTATACAGAGTCAAACATGGGTTCTTATCAGGGGTGAAATTAAAAATTTTTCCCTACCGGTTCTGTGGGCTTGGCTTGATGGTACTGTTCCCCATAAGCTGCGCACACCTGCGAGCGCGCACCCCAAAATGCCCCCCACGCACCCTTTTCCAAGGGCGTGCATGGCGCCACAGCCGCCCCCCGTGCCTCTGGTCCCCTCGCGCCCCTGGCTTCTCGCTGCTGCCCCCTGCCTGCCCACCCAATCCACCTCTTTCTCCTCTGCTTCCCGCCTTGGGGCGCGGCTCCTCCTGCATCGAGAACGCCCGCCCTGCCGCTCTCACAGTCCCTTCGCCGAGAGCGCTTTCGCCCCGGGCTCTCAGCAAGGGGGCTGCAGGAGAGGCGGGGCAGGCGTTCTCACAGCGGAGGCTGGTGAAGGTGATTTTCAATGTCGGGCGTGTGGGTGCGCACGCTCCCCACCCCCCTGTCAGCCCGCTCGGCACATTCAAAATAAGAAAAACCTTCACCGGCGAAGGTTTTTCTTACTTTGAATGTTCCGGGTGGGCTGAAAGGGGGATAGGGAGCGCGCGCGCCCGCACACCCAACATTGAAAATCACCTTCACCGGCCTCCGCTGTGAGAAGAACTGAGAGAGAATGAGAGAGAGTGAGAGCCACAGAGCAAGATAGAGAGAAAGTGAGAAAGAGAGAGAGAGAGAAAGAGGGGGGAGAGAAAGAGATAGCAAAAGAGAGAGAACAAGATAGAAAGAAAGCAAGAGAAAGAGAGAGACAGAGAGAGAGAGAAAGGAAACAAGAGAGAAAGTGAGAAAAAGAGAGAGAGCAAGAGGGGGAGAGAGAGAGAAAGAGAGAGGAAGGAAGAGAGTGAGAGAGAGGAAGAAAGCAAGAGAGAGAGAGACAGAAAGCAAGAGAGAGAAGAGTGGAAGGAAGAGAGAGAGAGAGAAATGATAGAAAAAGGGGGAGAAGAAAAGAGAAATGATAAAATGATTGAGGCAGAGAATGAAAGGAAAGAAAGAGAAACAGAGAGAAGTGACTCTTGATTTAAAGCATATGGTAAAAGCACTTAAATAATAACAGAGAAAAAAACCCCCAGCCCTCACCTGTTTTTATTAATAGTTATGTTTTTGGTTTTGCTAGTTGTTTTAGTTTTAATAGTAATGGATTTTGGGTTTTTTAATTATTAATTTCTTTTAATACAAAAGAAGGGTTTTTTCTTATTTATTTATTTATTTGTTTATTATTTATTTATTTCTATGCCGCCCAGCCCCAAGGGGAAAATAAATAAACAAACAAACAAATAAATAAATAAATAAATAAATAAATATCCCCATGCATCAAGAGTCCCTTACAATGGAGATTTATGCTTATTACTCATAGTCAGGCAACAACAATGGTGTTTACATGGGACTGTCTAGGAAACTTACAATTTTAACTGGTCCAAAATGTAGTGAATTTATTACTAATAATAGGTTTTTCAGTGTTTGAGAAATGCTGAGATGACTCCCTAGGTGACAAATATGCTTCCAAGCCTAATTCAA
Organism: Erythrolamprus reginae; assembly: GCF_031021105.1. Taxonomy (NCBI): domain Eukaryota; kingdom Metazoa; phylum Chordata; class Lepidosauria; order Squamata; family Dipsadidae; genus Erythrolamprus; species Erythrolamprus reginae. The sequence goes on along the minus strand of NC_091951.1, from coordinate 95,614,242 downwards.
GATCCTGTTTTTAAAGCTGTACGTGTTTTTGCCTTATGTTTCTGCTGCATCATCTGTCCCAGGTAGTATCAACCTCTCCTAACTAGGTGAAATATAGAGGGTATTTCTTGGATGTTTCTTGCCTTCATGCCTTCTTGGTAGCAGTCCAAACATTTGAAATACTTCTCTCCCCCCATCCCCACCCCAAGAAAGAGGAAGCTCCACTTTACTAGAAAGCAGGGAGACCAACTTGAATATTCAGAAAAATATTATACAAACAAAATTAACGGAAGAATTCCTTCAGTTCTTGAAAGAGAGACAATATTAAGAAGCAGCTCTGGATCCCTAGGTTATAAGAGAGAATGATAGAAACATAGAAACATAGAAGTCTGACGGCAGAAAAAGACCTCATGGTCCATCTAGTCTGCCCTTATACTATTGATGGTAGCTTTTATTGATGGTAGCTTTTACTTTTCATCCCCCAAAGTCACCTTGTGTGAAGTAGATCTCTCCATATAAATTTGAACATAAATAAATGTTGATAGATTTGTTAGAGAGAGAGAGAGAGAGAGAGAGAGAAAGAGAGAGAGAGAGAGAGAGAGAGGCATGATTGGGCTTGCAAGATTTTGTTATGATAGCCTATTTCAATTAAATGTAATATTGGAATCTGTTTTGTAAACTGGCCTTTTTCGAAGGGTTGACATCAGTCTTCCAAATCTCATTGTGCTTCAGGGTTGAATCATCCAAAGCAGAGGTCTCTCCAGCCTTGGCAACTTTAAGCCTAATGGACTTCAACTCCGCAGAATTCCCCAGCCCAACAATTCTGGGAGTTGAAGTCCACCAGGCTTAAAGTTGCCAAGGTTGGAGAGTCCTGATCCAGAGTAAAGAGATGGCAATGGACATAACAGTTGTTGATGCCCTTACAAATGTACAATAGGATAATAGAGCAAGCTATCATGTAAAAATCTTGTGATGGTTTGTTTTGGTTCCTCTCCTATCCTAGGTCAGATAACTTATACATATATCCCACCTAAGGAGGTCTATATCAAACTGATTGAAGCCAACGGAAAGCCAGGGGAGTTCAATACTTCCTTCACAGAGCTGCAGAGGAATTTTGTGAAACGTTGCCCAGCAAAGCTGAAGAATCTGCTACGTCTGGTCAAGCACTGGTACAAAGAAATCAAGAAGGTGAGCTGTTATGAGGTTGGTGTGGTGGGTGGGGAGACTGGAAAAGTAACAGCAGGAAACAACCAACCAATGTTCTTTTGCACGTTAAATTATTTAAGTGGTTTTTTAAAATAATTATTTGATGGTAGGTTTTATTTTTCATCCCCCAAAGTCACCTTGTGTGAAATAGATCTCTCCATATAAATGTTGATAGATTTGTTACATATTTCATAAACAACTGCTCAGTCCAGGCTTCAAAAAAAAATCTGAGAAGAAGAGAATCAAAGTATTCAAAGTATCTTCAGTGAACTTACTAACAAATGAGAGCTGGGGGTTCCCACTACAGTTTCCAAGATTCCATACTTCTGGCGATTGCATTCCGGGATCAAGTCAAGAAGTGTAAACATGTGATCAAAGAAATGGAAAAGAATTTGAATAGATGTTCTGTACTGAAGTCTCCATGACCTTTGCTGCCTCAATCACACCTGCAAAACTGGCCTTGACATTGTTCAACTTCTGTTCAAACAGGAATGTGATGTGGTTGCAGGGGTGACATCCAGCAGGTTCTGGAGAACCGGTAGCAGAAATTTTGAATAATTCAGAGAACCAGCAAATGCCATCTCTGGCTGGCCCCAGAGTGGGGCAGAGAATGGAGATTTTGCAGTATCCTTTCCCTGTCACACCCACCAAGCCACACTATGCCCACAAAACCACGCCAACAGAACTGGTAGGTAAAAAAAAAATGGATTTCACCACTGTGTGATTTTCCCAGTCATTTCTTTGACATCCTATTCCTTTGCCCAACTTTTCTGGCCTGGCACTAATTAAGCCTTAGCCCCACAATAATGGTAAGTATCAGGTCTTATTGTGGTCCTCCATTTGTCTTCCCCAAAAGGGAAGTCAAGAATCAATACTAGTTTCTCCTATTCCCTATATCAGTGATGGTGAACCTTTTTTTTCCTCGGGTGCTGAAAGAGCGTGCGCGTGCACTATTGTGCATGCGCGAGTGCCCACACCTATAATTCAATGCCTGGGTAGGGTAAAAGCAGCTTCCTCCCCCTGGAGGTCCTCTGGAGGCTGGAAACGGCCTGTTCCCCAACTTCTGGTGGGCCTAGGAGGTGCATGTTTCTCCCTCCCCAGGCTCCAATGTCTTCCCTGGAGCCATGGGTGGGTAAAAATGCCCTCCCCATCCCCCCAGAGGCTCTCTGGAAGCCAAAAATCAGCACGCACATACACGTTGGAGCTGAGCTAGGGCAATGGCTCACATGCCAGCAGATATGCCTCCATGTGCCACTTGCGGTACCCATGCCATAGGTTCGTCATCACTGCCCTATATCAATACTAGTTTTCTCCTGTGTCTGGATGTCCTGGAAAAATATCCATAGAGATAGATTTAAAGCCAACACACCTGACTTTGGATTCTATTTGATAGAGCCAGAATGGACCAACTTGCTGTAGTACAGTGATCCCCCGAGTTTCGCGATCTCGATCATTGCTAATCGCTATATCGCGATTTTTCCACCCGATGACGTCACTCCCTTCCTTTCTCATCTTTCTTTCTCTCTCTCTTTCTCTATCTTGCTTCTTCCTCTCTCACACTCTCTCCCTCCCTCTCTCATCTCTTTCTTTCCTTCTCTCTCTTTCTCTATCTCTCCCACTCTTGCTCTCGAGCGGCAAGCGAGCAGCCGGCGGGCGGGCAAGCGGCAAGCGAGCAGCCGGGCGGGCGGGCAAACGGGCAAGCGGCAAGCGAGCAGCCGGGCGGGCGGGCGAACGGGCAAGCGGCAAGCGAGCAGCCGGGCGGGTGGGCAAGCGGCAAGCGAGCAGCCGGGCGGGCGGGCAAACGGGCAAGCGGCAAGTGAGCAGCCGGGCGGACGGGCAAGCGGCAAGCGAGCAGCCGGGCGGGCGGGCGAACGGGCAAGCGGCAAGCGATCTTGGGGTTTCCCCTTTGCCTCGGCCGCCCAACAGCTGATCTGCTCTGCAGCGCGGCGGCAGCGAGGAGCCGAAGATGGGGTTTCCCCGTTGCCTGGGCAATGGGGAAACCTCATCTTCGGCTCCTCACTGCTGCCGCGCTGCGGAGCAGATCAGCTGTTGGGCGGTCTTCCCCGCCGCCCACACGCAAACTCCACCATCTGCGCATGTGCGGCCATGGAAAAAGGGGGCGCGCATGCGCAGATGGTGTTTTTACTTCCGCACCACTACATCCCGAAATATCGATTATCGCGAGGGGTCTTGGAACGGAACCCTCGCAATAATCGGGGGATCACTGTATTCCAAATATTGGGATAGGACCAGTTAGATTCAGGTCCAGTTATTTTTTTTTTAGCAAGACACCTTGAAAATGGGTGGGTTTCAAGCAGCAGCAGAGGAAAAATACTTCCAAACAGTAAAAAAAAAAAATCAGGAAAAAGTGCCCCCCCCCCCCCCAAAAAAAGAGATGGTGATGTGTACGGACCTGCACTGATGGAACCGGATCTATAACATCATTGTGATGTCATCAGCGGGTCGCTATCAGTTCAGGCGATCTGGTCTGAACTGGGAGGAACTCACCCTGCTTGAAAAGCATCCAGGGTGGCAAAACCGGTGCAGAAATAAATAATCCATCTACTGAAATTGGCTGATGGAAAATCAGCAGCTACAACAAGAGTGTGCAATTTGTGGAGTAAGTGAGGTCTTAAGTTCTTTGTGTACGGAACAGAGTTTTGCTAAGTTTATTGAAATTTAGTGTCAAACAACCAGCGTCAAGGCTGTTTTATGCCAAAGCTCAGGACAAGATAACTGAATGTAGTAAGTCTCCAATGGACTTAATTTTTATTTATTTGTTTGTTTGTTTGTTTGTTTGTTTGTTTGTTTGTTTGTTTGTTTATTCATTCATTCATTCATTTATTTATTTATTTATTTATTTATTTATTTATTAGATTTGTATGCCACCCCTCTCTGTAGACTCGGGGCGGCTAACAACAGTAAAAAGACAATATGAACAAATCTAATATTAAAAGTAATGTAAAAAACCCCAATTTAAGAAACCAATCATACATACAGACATACCATGCATAAATTTTATAAGCCTAGGGGGAAGGGAATATCTCAGTTCCCCCATGCCTGATGACCGAGGTGGGTTTTAAGGAGCTTACGAAAGGCAAGGAGGGTGGGAGCAAGTCTGATATCTGGGGGGAGTTGGTTCCAGAGGGTCAGGGCCACCACAGAGAAGGCTCTTCCCCTGGGTCCCGCCAAACAACATTGTTTATTCGACGGGACCCGGAGAAGGCCAACTCTGTGGGACCTAACTGGTCGCTGGGATTCGTGCGGCAGAAGATGGTCCCGGAGATATTCTGGTCCGATTCCATGAAGGGCTTTATAGGTCATAACCAACACTTTGAATTGTGACCGGAAACCGATCGGCAACCGATGCAGACTGTGGAGTGTTCGTGTGACATGGGCATATTTAAGAAGGCCCATGATAGCTCTCGCAGCTGCATTCTGCACGATGTGAAGTTTCCGAACACATTTCAAAGGTAGCCCCATGTAGAGAGTGTTACAATAGTCGAGCCTCTAGGTGATGAGGGCATGAGTGACTGTGAGCAATGACTCCCAATCCAAATAGGTGGATTAAGTGATTAGGTAAAAAAAAAAAAAAAAAAAAAAACCCTATCCATTCAGAAAGAAGAAAATGGCTTCATAATAGTATTTTTGTCTCCCAGCAATCCAGTCCATCGTCCAAATTTCCCCCCAAATTTGCCCTGGAATTGCTAACCATTTACGCTTGGGAAGAAGCAAAAGAAGGTGAGGGATTCAACACAGCACAAGGATTTTGCACAGTGATGAAGCTGATCACTCAGCACGAGGATCTCTGCCTCTATTGGGATAAATATTACACTCTTGATGATTCCAAAGTGGGGCTCCATGTGAAAGGAAAATTGAAAGAGCCACGGTAAGGATTCTACTTCTTTCTTCCTTGTTGTCTTTTCTTACATAAGCTTTCATTCAGCTGGGTTCAGTGATAATCAGGTCGTATTTCTCTTGAATTACCTGTTAAATCTTAATTTGCACAAATTTAGTTTACATATTCTGCCAATCTTCCATTTTTCTTGAATATTTTGGGGCAAGAAAAATGTACTTATTCCTCTTTGCCACTTGGAGAGAGCTGCTTTCCCACTTTCTCAAAGAAGGAGTGCAGGAAAGTTGCAGAAGAGTAAACTTTCTTCTCTTCCTACCGCTAGAGACTATGGAGTTTTTGACATAGGACTCTATAGCCGACATTCAGCAAACATAAAAATCAGTCATATTCTCAATACCATATTTAATGTAGTTACTATGTACAACAGCACATAGTACTATTTGGTTGGTATAACTTAGGGAAAGAAAGCACGTTAAAACAGCATATTGAAAAGTGGAATCTACTTGGCACACACTGCACTGGAGTAGCAGATATTTTAAGTTCTTGTAAAAATTAGTTTTTTCTGTTTCTTCTGAGAGTGTAGGTTACACTACATATTTTTGTAAAAAAGTATGCTTTTGTATTGCAGTCCTGTGATTATCGATCCAGCAGACCCAACAGCAAATGTTGCCAAAGCCAGAACGGAAGCTTGGGGTCTATTGGCCTGGGAAGCTTCTGATTGCCTGACAAAGACTTGTTGCATGAAGGATGAGCAACCAATCCCACCCTGGAATGTGCAGGTAGTGTGCATTGTCATTTTCTTTCTAACAGGCAATTTAAAAAAAAATCATAACTTCTAAGTCTTGGGATATTTCAGGTCAGTATAATGTTTACAGGTGCAATTTCTGAGCCACTGTGGCACACTGGTTAGAGTGCAATACTGTAGGCTACTTCTGCTGATCACTGACTGCCAGCAGTTTGGCAGCTCAAATTTCAGCAGGCTCAAGGTTGACTCAGCCTTCCATCCTTCCGAGGTCGGGAAAATTGAGGACCCAGATTGTTGGAGGCAATATGCTTACTCTCTGTAAACCACTTAGAGAGGGCTGTAAAAGCACCATGAAGTGACATATAAGTCTAAGTGCTATTGCTATTGTGCAAAAATTCGGAAATCTTAATAGGATTCAATGGCTTTCAGGAAATGGCTTTCTTATTGGCTTTCTCTAGTTGAACCATTGAACATTGTTTTAAACTGGATAACTACAACATATTAGAATTCTGTGTTTATTTATTTTATTTATTTTATTTATTTTATTTATTTTATTTATTTTATTTATTTATTTATTATTATTTATTTATTTTATTTTTATTTATTTATTTATTTATTTATTTATTTTTTATTTATTTATTTATTTTTTAAATTTCTTTATTTATTCATTCATTCATTCATTCATTTATTTATTTATTTATTTATTGGATTTGTGTGCTGCCCCTCTCCGTAGACTCGTTTAACTATGGTTTGTTGAATTCTGGGGACAATGATTACACATACACCCACACATTTACAAGTAGTTCAGTGTTTTGGGATCTCCGGTCTCCGAACTCCCCGCTATAACTCCGTTTTCACCAATAGATCACCGTCTCTTCTTGTTTGTAATTGTGATCTACAATCAACACTTGTCCTTTTAATCTCCATCTCCTGCTCCACTCATACTGTTAATTCTGAGTCACTCACGCTCCGCCATTAACTTCCACCTTCAACTTTCACTCGTTGTTTAGAATCTGCTCCCCTCCACACTGTTGCCGCCAGGTTCAATCAGGAGACTCACTTTTACAGCTCCCTTTCTCCAAATTTTTCTGCTACGATTCTTATGGATGCAAGATTTAGCTGTCGAGATCGACTCCGCTGGTGCTTGCCGCTTCACTCTTTCTCTGCTTCCCAGCTGTCAACTTAGCACACCATGTCTTTGGGCCGAAAGAAAACTTCACCATTTTTTCCCATCTGATCACAGGGGGTTTGTCTATCATAGGAGGGGTTTGCGCCTCACCCGCTGCTCTGAACTTTCCCCTTTATTTAGCTCTCGCCTCCAAGGAGTTGCTTTATCAAAAAAAGTGGTTTCGGAATGGAAAATCCCAAGCAGAGTCCAGCAGCTGCTAGACTTTGCACCATATCGCCATGGCGCCACCCCCAGAAGTCCCCAGAATTGACAGTTGTACCTAATACTAGACAACCTATGACCTGTTGGGCCATCCTGTGAGAGAAAGGTAGTGCAGAGTGATATAAGAGTAATAATTGTCATAATTTACCTACCAGGAGAGATAAATAGAATGAGCACAAGTAGCCGAAGCAGCAATGGCAGCGGGAGCAATTTCCAACCTCCTGCACATGTTGGAAACAATGAATGTGTGACTATGGCTGACTGGTGGAGCTGCAGCAGCCAGAACTTTGCCAACTGATCTGAAGATCTGGGAACTTTCAATTCCATAGGATTAATGGGTCCTGTGTTTCATACACATTCTGTGGATTTTAGGTGCTGCGGTTAAAAATCATTATGCTATGACGGTTAATTGAAGGTTACCAATAAAGATTACCAATAAATAAAACTAAAAGTTTTACTTATTAATAATATATAGGTATTATACATTATTGATTTATTATATGTTACTGGTAGAATAGTTATGTTCATAAATGATGTTTAATGTCTTGGTCAATTGTTTCACTTTTTCCTTTTAGCCAACCCGAGACATTAAGGTGACAGTGAAACAACAAACGGGAGAACCTGCAACTGTATTATGCAACCCTTTGGCAACTATCAATTTGATCAAGGAGCAATTTGGGAAAGAAGGGCATAACTGCAAGCTATATTTGGAGGAAACAATGCAAGAAAATACAGCCTTGCAGAATGATAAAAGATTGGCAGATTATGGCATATTCTTTAATACTACCTTCTGGCTACTTGATAATACATGTCAAATGCTGAACATTTTTGTGAAAGACCTCAATAGCAGAACCACAAGCTACACAGTGAGGTCCAATGAAACCGTCCTGGGCCTGAAAAAGATGATTGAAGCCCGCACACATGTAGCGGTAAATCAGCAACACCTGACCTATCAGGATAAAGAATTGGACAATGAAAAGACACTTGCCTATTACAAAATTAGAAGCCACGACACTGTCTACCTGCTTTTGAGGCTTAGAGGTGGGCAATGGAATGGAATGGAATAGAATAGAATAGATTAGAATCTTTAATTGTTTAGTCATTTCACCATAATAAAAATATAAAACCAATACAAATATACAAGTAGATACAAAGATATGTTCATAATAAATTGTCACCCCTACAGTTAAACCCAATCTGTCCATCCTCTTCAAAATAGTCCATCCTCTTCAAAATGGGCTTTGCATTTAATACCTAATGCTCCAGGCCAGCACTTATGAGCTACTCCTATATACTGAGAGTTGTGTTTCTCCTTAAACTGCAATGAGATTATCATACTAACTTCCATATTTTAATTCATACGATTTCCCAGTGTGGCCAGGAATTTTTAGATACAGGAGACCTGGAAACATTAGAAGTCATCAGACTGTAGAAGGCTGTTTTAAAATCTTGGCAATGTAGCATGACAAGATTAACCAGATCAATTAGCGAGTTAAAGGCATCACTCTAAGAATTCCTTTTTAAAAAGGGTTAATTGATACACAGGAAGTTAAAATTACAGGTAATCCTTGTTTAATGACCACAGTTCAGACCAGCAATTTGATTGTTAAGTGAAGGGGGTCACTAAGTGACTGTGAGGGTGTTTATGATTGTACTGTACTTTTCCATTCATTTCCAGCATGTAAAGGTCTTAAATGCAAGGATTGATTGCAAGTTTCATCACTATTTCATCACTATTCTAATCTTGAAGGGTCACTGTATGAGACGGTTGCTAAACAAGGAATATCCATATCTCTACACACACCTAAAACTGCACATAGAGTTAATGTAATTACCCAGCCCTCTTGTGAAAATTAGGGGGCATTTCAAGTAGAAGATGAATGATACTAACCTACAAAAAGAGGATTAAAACTTCTTTAAAATGCATAAGACACCAGAAAACTGGTTCTCCCACTTGGGAAATAAAGCATATAAACTATATACATTAAAAATACAACAAACAAAGAACAATTAGATGCTAAAATAAGAGAATTGGAACAAAAGCATAAAAGTAACCTAGAAATAACAAAAAAGACAACAGATCAAACAATTGCAAAATAAATAAATAGCACCTATATTTATTAGAAATGGAAGAATTGTAGAAGAAAATAAAGGTTAATTAGAAGAATGTAATTAGTTAAATTGAACATGCAAATAAAGCAGGAATATATTTTGAGTATGAACTCAGAAAATTAAATATCTATTTTTTGAAGCAGGTCCTTTTCTTTTCTTTCTTCAGATAACTTAATTCAATGAAGATTTAGTCTTAAATTTAAAGATTAAAAACATGTTTCATATAAAATAATTCAGTGCATTTTGAAACTTATTATTAATGTTATATTTAAGTAACTATAGCTTAGATGTATATTTAATTATATAAATGTTCTATTATGAAATGTTTACTTTGTTGCAGTCAGTGATTACAGTTTCCTGTTTCTATTGTATAAAGCTAATTTTTGTGATTTATATATAATTTATATTCTATAATAAAATAATTAATTTGGGGAAAAATAGCTGTGACTTCAAACAATTGTTTCTGAGCTACATCAGTATATCCCAAACCAAATTTACTTTTTACAAATGAGAAGCTAATCTCAGTTTCTTCTTATAAAACATCATTACACTTTCCCAACATAAAATTTACTAAAGTCTATCACAAATGTTTGCTGTAATTATATAAAGTCCCCCCCCCATGCTTAGGAAAATGCTAGTACAGTAATACCTCGTCTTACGAACCTAATTGGTTCCAGGGGGAGGTTCGTAAGGCGAAAAGTTCGCAAGGCGAAACATTGTTTCCCATAGGAAACAATGAAAAATGAATTAATGTGTGCAATGAAAAAAAACCCGCTGACGCCCGGCTGTTTCAATTGAAACAGGCGCTTCTCAGCGTTCTCCCAATGCCGAACCCGGAAGTTCGGCAAAATTTCAGCGTTCGGGAGGCCACCGAGAAGCCCCGGCGCCTGGCTGTCACCTTTTGAAACAGCCGGGGGGCTTCTCGGCAGCCTCCCAAACGCCAAACCCGGAAGTTCGGGTTTGGCGTTTGGGTTCAGGAGGACGCTGGGAAGCCCCCTGGCTGTTTCAAAAAGCATCAGCCGGGCGGCGGGGCTTCTCGGTGGCCTCCCAAACCCGAACTTTTGCCGAACTTCCAGGTTCGGCATTCGGGAGGTCGCCGAGAAGCCCCGCCACCCGGCTGTCACCTTTTGAAACAGCCGGGGGGGCTTCTTGGTGGTCTCCCGAATGCCAAACCCGGAAGTTCGGGTTTGGCGTTCGGGTTCAGGAGGATGCTGGGAAGCCCCCCAGCTGTTTCAAAAAGCGACAGCCGGGCGGCGGGGCTTCTCAGCGGCCTCCCGAACCCGAACTTTTGCCGAACTTCCAGGTTCGGCATTCAGGAGGCCGCCGAGAAGCCCCGCTGCCTGGCTGTCGTCTTTTGAAACAGCCGGGGGGGTTCTCGGCGGCCTCCCAAACACCGAACCTGGAAGTTTGGGTTTGGCGTTCGGGTTCAGGAGGACGCTGGGAAGCCCCCCAGCTGTTTCAAAAAGTGACAGCCGGGCGGCAGAAGCAGGTTCGTAAGATGGAAAACATTCGTAAGAAGAGGCAAAAAAATATCCGAACCCCGGGTTCGTATCTCGGGTTGTTCGTATGGCGAGGGGTTCGTATCGTGAGGTACCACTGTATTAGTTATTTGAACAGCATGTAAAATAAAGAACATTTGATCTTATCCATTTCAATTCCTCTGTGAATTTGGAAAAGAATTTTAAGCTAATAATTTCAATTGACCTACTGTGAAATACAGAGAAGTTTGTTAAGTTTTTAAGTGTCAAATTATGTAACATAATGATACTGTAGTTGTGGAACAATTCTCTCATGAAAATATAGATCATTCCGTTTTATATAACTAAATCTGAAATGACTGCAAATAACCACAAGGTGGTGGAAGAACATCTCTAAAATATTTTAAATGACTGAGGAGTGTAGTGGCCATATTTAAATTTTGGTTTTATTATGAAGCAATTTTAGTTCTAAAATAAACAACTGATACACAATAAATCACTTGAAGACTTAAAAAATTATAAAACTACATTCTGAAATATAATTCGTAGTATATTTGGGTTTTAAAAATTCAGTCTACATGGTCAATCATAACATTGTTCATTAAAAAGCATAATTTAGGGATGCTGGGCTTATGGCTGGGGAAAAAATTAATTTGATTTTCATATGAAACAAGGAAGATTTATTACTTCACAATGGGCTGCAGCATAAATAGTGGCCTCTTCAGAATCTAAACCATTTGAGAAATCCATACCAATGCAAGCAAACACAAACTGTCATTTAGCAGCCACTTGGCATGCCCTGTCCTTATTTTGATTTCTGGGGAGCTGCTATCTATCCCAATTTCACTTGGTAGCAATAGCAGTAGCCCACTCTAGTTTACAGTATCAAGATATTTGCCCCAATATAGCCATCCCAAGTCTTCGGAGAAGGGCGGCATACAAATCTAATAAATAATAATAATAATAACAATCTGGCTCCTCATTTTACTGATCTTGGGGAGATGGAAGGCTGAGTCAACGTAGAGCTGATGGGACTTGAACTGCCAAACTTCTGGCAGTCAGCAGAAGTAGCCTGCAGTACTGCATTCTAACCACTGTGCCACCTCGGCTCTCATCCTCCTGCAATTCATGGGATCCTTCAGTCCTGATACCTATTGTACATACTCCTGGTCAGTTGGAGGATGATGAAGAGCTTGAGGACTCTGATACAGATAGTGTTTATGAATTAGTGGTAGGCCCTAGATTACAGGTATTAGAACAGGTGGGAGGCCAGCCACAGGATGTTGCTATGAGTCCAGAATCTAGTGAGGAAGAAACAGACATTCGCTGGGTCAATCCTCAATTCAGAAAGGTCCAAAAACGCAAGGAACAGGTGTTAGGAAAAAGATATTAAGGGTAGGAATGGATTAAATACTGGAGTGATGTATTAGTTATGTCAGGAGGCCAGTGGGGAAGAAGGGCGGAGTTTCAATGTTGTAGTTCTAAGATGAAATGAGTTTTCAGTTGGGCTCCGGAGCGAGTAAGTTTATTCTGTGTTATATTGCAGTCATTCTTGCTGTTTTTGAATCATGCTGTAAATTCATGAATTTCAGGAGACGGGAGGAGGCATGAAGGAATGTATGTGGAATGTAATTAAGAGAGATAACGGGAGAAAAGAATGTGCCAGTCTGTATTGCATTTTAGAATACAGAAGTGAAGAGAATAAAAATGGAGTTTCTTTGTTTATGAAATATTGCATTCAGTAAGAGTTATTTTCAATAACTAAAGTTCTACCAGAAATCAGAACAGATACCTGCCTTTGAATGAGTACATTTTGGTGGGGCCATGTAAGAGCTTGGGAATGAAAGTGGTCTAGGTCTACTTAGGAATCCTCTACCTTGTCCAAAAAAAATATGTCACCTTGGCTTACCAGAAAAATGAGAGAAATAAAGTAGATTGATAGTAGAGGGCTAGAGTGTGATAGGAACTCTTGGATTGAATTTAACCAAATATACCTTGGTTAAATGCCACTCCAAAGCAAAAGATGCAGCTACAAGGGCTCCTTTTCTTAGCAACTGGGGACTAACCGAACGGCCGTTGCTAAACAGCACAGTCAAGTGACATTGTGCTTTATGACCCCATCACTTAGTGCTGTGAAAATTTTGGTCCCAATGACTGTCATCGAGGAAAGGCTACATCTTCCAAAAAAACACTGGTGATGTCACAGAGCTAGTTCTGTGGGCGCCAGTCCATGGACGCCGCCATCTTTTATTTTGTCATTTTGGGTGGGAATTTTTTTGCTTATTTTTTTTCCCCTTCTGGGCATGCACAGAAGCCGAATTTCCAACACTGCACATGCACCTACATCTTGTTTTTGGCTTTTGTGGGGGAGGGTTGAATTTTTGGCACTGCACATGTGTGCAAAGCACACATGCACCCACAAGGAGCAGCCACGTGGCATGGGAGGAAGTGAACTGGCAGCGAGGTAAGTTAGAACCCTGATTCACATTTCATTTTGTCCCTCCTTTTGCATTCTTCTCTTAATGATTCTATTCCACCATTTCTTCAATATTAGTTCTCCTGCAGCGAATTGGCCCCAGCAAGTTGGCTGTGATGACTTGACTGCGCTAAGCATACAAATCTAAATAATAAATAAATAAATAATAAGTTGCCCTGGACCCTCCTAGATGATTAATCACTGGGACTGCACCCATGATTTAAGAGAGGATTAATGACTCCTTGAGTGTGAGATGTTTTCCCACCTGTTTATATAGTAGGAGGAAGCTATGTATTTATTAAAGCCCTCCTTCAACCCAGAGCATCTTTCTAATTATCGGATAATCTTGAACATTATACTCAGGGGCTGCAATAAATCTCAACTTTACAACTACTCTCCAGGATTCGGGAACTTGTTTGCAACGGAAATTAGCAGACATAACATGACTAGGTAGGTTGCTGTCCTGCAGGCAAAATGAAAGAGAGAAAGATGTGCTGTTGAAAAACACAGAAAGTAGACCTTACACGTTTATATCAAATTTTGCGTCGATGAAAATTTGCCAGTTCTCTTCCCAGCCTGGAGATCATAGTTCCCTCTAAGCTGAGCAGTGAGCAATCGCTCACTTAAAAATCATCATCAACTCAGAGTTTTTCAAACCTGCCCAGAAGCCGAGAGGGAAAGAGTAAGAGGGAAGGAGAGAGAGAGGAAGAGAGGAAGAGAGAGAAATAGATAGAAAAAAGAGAGGAAGTAAAAGAGAAAGAAAAAGAATGGGAGTAAGGAAGAGAGAAAGAAAATAAAAATCTAGTTTGAAACTAGCTCAACTATTTAAGTGGCATTTTGATATTGATAGTGTTGCCCTGTTATGAGCTCACTGTTATAGACACACAGTACAGTATTTTATTTTGAAATTCTCTGAGGCAAAACAGGGTGGGTTTTTTATTTGTTTGTTTGTTTATTTATTTATTTGTTTGTTTGTTTGTTTGTTTATTTATTTAATATTTCTGTGGCGCCCAGTCCCAAAGGGACTGCCGCTCAGACACTATATTTTTCCGCCCACCCCCAAAAAAATTAGAGGGAACACTGCTGGAGATTGGATGATATCTTGGGAAAGTTCATCTAATAATTCAATTCTCCACTAACCAACTGGCTCTCAGTACAACTGAACATTTTCATGCCTTTCTGCTGTTTCTTCCTCATACAGCAGTGTGCTTGAGGGCCAGATGGAGGATATTTCTGCTCCAAGTCAAAGACTGCCAGATCCTGGGTTGGCATGGTGGAATCAGCTGCTGTCTAAATCTTCTTGCTGGCTCCTGGAAGTACCAGGTCTGCTTCTGGTGATATTTAGTCCAGGATGCTTTTTCCTCATCTGAGGAGAGCCCTGCAGGCCAGATCACTCACGACAAGAATAACCATACTGAAACTGGCTGTCAAAAGAAGCTGGTGTTGATCTCTAAAGTCTGAAATGGCTTAGGGTGCGATGATCTTGTCCATTTTGGACTTGTCCATTTACTTACATCAGCAGCAAAGGCCATTCTGAAGATACTGCATAAGAACCAAATTTACTGCATAGCTCCAGGGGAGAATGCTCAGAGACGAGTAAATTGTATAAGCAAAGGAATGAACATTGTTTTGAATTGTTTCATTTGAACTTTGGTGAACCCTCTAGAAAAGACCCTCTTCACTGGTTGTCCTTTGTTTTTCCTTCTAATTGCTGATTCGTTATTACATTGGGGGTGACCTTGGTACTCTCTGAATTTGGTTGTTAGTTGGTGTTTATGGATATGTTCGACTGGTCAACCACCAATCAGAAGGCATGATCTGCACGAATCCCAGCGACCAGTTAGGTCCCACAGAGTTGGCCTTCTCCGGGTCCCGTCAACTAAACAATGTCGTTTGGCGGGACCCAGGGGAAGAGCCTTCTCTGTGGCAGCCCCGACCCTTTGGAACCAACTCCCCCCAGATATCAGAGTTGCCCCCACCCTCCTTGCCTTTCGTAAAGTTCTTAAGACCCATCTCTGTCGTCAGGCATGGGGGAACTGACACATCTCCCCCGGGCCTATACAGTTTATACATGGAATGTTTGTGTGTGTGTTTGCATTTAAAAATGGGGTTTTTAGTGTTTTTTAAATTATTAGATTTGTTTTTTACATTGTTCTTGTTATTGTTGTGAGCCGCCCTGAGTCTACGGAGAGGGGCGGCATACAAATCTAATAAATAATAATAATGATGATGATGATGAAAACTCTTTAATTTCACAATATGGGGATAGACTTAGACACAATTTCAACTGGGAAACCATGAACATTCTAGACCAAGCCAAAAATGCTAGAGAATTTCTGGAAACTTGGCACTCTGACTAATTAGCCATCAAAAGACACATAGACATAAACAATGACTATATATTATTCAAAAGAGACAATCCACAAGCCAAAAAGGGAACAAAAAGATCAAAACACATCTCAACTAACCATCAATAACCAGATAATTATTGATTTATATTTGTCCATCGTTTCGAAGAGGACCTTGACATCTTGGAGGGGATGTCAAGACTTGTGTGTGAATTGGATTAAAGTGAGGGAGAGGTATGCATAGTCAGCCTCACTCTCTCTTTCCAGATTCCATCTTACTCCAATAGCAGGACAAGAGTCACGACTGTTGGAGATGATCTGGGCATAATGCTTGACCAGGGCATCTTTCATGTCCTGTCGTGCCCTTAGCATACCAGATTGCTTGCAGAGACTAGCGTCATGATTTCATCTGCTCAGTCTGCTGGAATCTGTTTTCAAGTGCTTGGGATAGACAAGTCCCTATCTCACTGAAGGTCAATGACCCAACAGCTACTCTCAAACTGGTTTGGCCAGCCTGTCGGAGCTGTTGACCAGGGTGTGGCCATTGCACATGTTACAGCTACTGTGAGCTGCAAGTGAGAGCTGAGTGACAGGTGGGGACCAAAGGTGAACAAGCGGCCATAACAACTGCCCTAAAATGAGCTGCCGTAAAAAGACACAACATGTTCCTACAACCAAAGGTGCTACCCCTTCCTGAACACCCCATGCACTCCATAGATTAACTCCAAGATTAACATCAGACAAACAATCAAGAAACAAACAGTGCTTCAATCAAGGAACTGGCTTCAATACTGACCAGAGCAAGCCACTAAAATATAAATTGAAAACAAACCCCTTACTAGCACTGATGTTGTTACCTAGTTTGTGTAATGAAATGTCTGCAAGAAAACAATTAAGCTCAGAGAGTACCAAGGAACTCTTGTTTCATTTGTTGGCCTAAAGCTGTTATGGTAAACCTATAGCATGCGCAGGGGTGGGCTGCTGCCCGGATGGGGGGAAACGTAGAGGGCTAGCAAAAATGGAGCTCCACCCCAGAGCACCCAATTTGCACTGAAAGATGTTGAAAGAAAATGCAGGGCGTCCTGCATAAGCCACGCCCACAGTGTGGTAATAAAAAGTTTGGTAGCCCTTCACTGGGCATTATCTGCCAGCATGCAACTGTTGCCGCCCCGAGTTTTCGGAGAGGGGCGGCATATAAATCCAATAAATGAAATGAATGCTCTAGTTCAGCTCCAGCATGCATGCTGGAGCCTGGGGATGGTGAAAAACAGACCTACCAGCCCACTGGAAGTTGGGAAATGTGGGGGTGAGGGGGTCACACATGCATACGCAGTGGGGCAGGGTGAGTGGGGGATTTGACGTATGGGTGTGGGCACGCACGTGTGAGCAATAGCACACATGCGCACTATTTTGGCTCCTGAGGGAAAAAAAGGTCACTGGCCTAAAGTATTCTCCTTTATCAGTATTGGATCTGGGTTGAAAATCTCAAGACAACCCCAGATAGCCACAGGTCTGGGGAACTTGTTAATGGTAGCCTAAGGTTTTGCAGCTCAAATCTGATAACGCTAATGCTGATCAATTCCAAAGAAGTGACAAAAGCAATGATATATGTTTCTCAAGGTAGATCGGAACACTAAAAAAAAAAACCCAGTGAGCAATATATATATATATATATCCCTACATTTAGGGATGAAAAAGATGGGCCATCGTAAAGATAAAGCAATTTTTGAATTATAATTCCTTATTCAAACAAGGGAGCTTTCCTGCACAGAACCATGTAGAAATTAATTCAATGGCAATTCAATTAAAATGTAAATGCAAAATGAATTAAAATAGCAGCAATAAAACATCATCTAAAATAATTATTGCAAGAAATTAAGCATGTGCCTTTTCAAAGCCTACTGTGGGAATGAAAAAAGAAGGCTCAAATCGATCTCATATGTCTCATCTCATATATCTCTTTTAAGTTCAAAGGAATGCTCACAAATGTAGGCCTTGTCTGCAGCTGCTAGTTGAGTTAGCACCCACTCTCAGTTGAGTTAGCACCCACTCTCACAATCTAGATTAAATAATAAGTAATTCAAGAATTACAAAGAGTTGCCAGGAGTTTATAAGCGCAATGTCAGTGTTCCAATTAACATTCGAGAGATAAATCAGAATCCAAACCTTGGCTTTCTTCCAAGTTCCAATTTATTAACAGGGTCATACTGGCATGAACTGTAGGTAACCGGAAACTAACTTTTCCTAAAGTTGTTTATTATTGTTGTTGTTGTTGTTGTTGTTGTTGTTGTTGTTAGATATTTGCCCGGGTGACCTACCCAGACAGGGTAAAAGTCAAAAGTTCAGATTTGTTTATTGCATGTTGATTGGTTGCCTTCTTTTGGCGCTAAAAATTTAACTTTGTAAAACTGTCCTGTTGCTGGGCTAGATTGTATAAATAGGAGAATTGTCATTGTACAGAGCTCTCAATACTCCATTGCTTCTTGACTGAATTGACTTCCTTGTCATGTTAGTGAAATAAACCTTGCTTGATTCAACCTTGCTTTGAGAGTTATTACAGTTGTTGTTGTAGTTGTTATTATTAATTAGACTTGTATGCCACCCCTTTCCAAGGACCCGGGGTGGCTCACAACATGTTCTCCATCCAGGTTAAAGTTCATCCCTTATCCCCACACCCACAAGTTCATCACATGGACCACTCTGCTTCTCCCAACATCCACAATCCTCCCATGTACTTCCAGCTGCTGCTGAACAAAAGATGATCTTGAATCTCTGGAAAGAATATTTTGTGGCTAGTATTTCCCCCTCTCGTGCAACCACTTCTTCCAAATTCCCACAATACTATTCTGCTTGTGGCAGGCCAAAGTCTCCAACTCAAAACGATGGCTTCGGCCTGACGCGCTTATGCAAGAAGAACAGAATTGGCAAGATTTAATTGCTTTGGTACACCTTTTCCCAGTGACCAGGCAACCATTAGTTATGTGTAGCTTTAGGTGCTAAATGCACTAATGTTTAGTAGAAGGATTCTGTTTTTCCAGACCTTGACAGTGACTTCTTTAATTGATGACACTTCTTTTTTCAAGTCATTCTATATCACTAGCTCTTTTTCTTGGAGGTCTTTTTTCTTTACAACAGACAGAAGTCCTTTATGGGCCATAAAGCATTCTTTCCAAATGGCAATTAAATGACCAGTGATAACTTGAGTACTACTTGCAAAGACATATGAAGAGGTTCAAATGGGATGAGTGAAAGAAGAACGTACAATATAATAGATGTTGTTTATTATTTCTTTTATATATATATCTAACTAAAGCATATTCTGTATGTTAGTAGACTATCCTCCACTTACTATTATCTTATTAAGACATAAACTTTATCAAGTTATAATAGCCTTACAACTACACTCCTATAATTTAATATAAGCTGATGTGACCTCGTGGTGGGCAAAACACATACATAACTCATGGAAACAGCACAAAACATTCCCAAAAGTTACAAAAAACAAGCTTACAAACAAAGCATTTTGGAATATGTAGAAATTGAGACTGGAGCATTAAAAGCCAAAGATATAGATGCTTTAGATAATAACATTGCATCTGTGGATATTGTGTGGGAATCATGCTTAGCATTAGGGAGGGTGGAGACAAGAAGTTTCATCAAAATATGCATGTTGCAGGGAAATATTTTAATCTGACTATATATTCAGCTACATTTTCCAGCAAACTTTAAGCAATGCAATTATTATGACCCAGTGTACCATAATAGAGCATGGGCGTTTCATCAAAATAGTATGGCAGAAAGGTGAAATCAGCCAATCACCTAATCGTGCAATTTCTGACAGCAGTTATTAAAGAGACAGAACAAATTGTCTGCCTATGTTTCCCATTTCCAATAACATCCAGTCAGAATGATACAGAACACAGAAGATTTATTGCTCATCATTGGCGGGATTACCTTTTTGAGCTGGAGTCCAATTGTGGAAAACTTGTTGAATTTAGCAATACATTAAGTAATCATTTTCTATAAATTGTTGCACTTCTAACCCTTTGAAGTGGGAATGAGACAACTTGCCAAAGTTAACTTGCCATGGCCAACTGATAACAGCCAATTCACTGAGGGCCAACTCGCCATGGACAACTCACCACAGGACATTGTAACAATTCTATTTAATTATTTTAAATAAATAATTTTTTAAAAATTTTTGCCATTCACATTTTATTCCTTACCTCCATTTGCATCCTTTCTTTACAGAGACCTCATATCCTGGAGACAAACTGCTTCAACACCTGCCCTCAAAACGACACTATAAACTGCACACCAGAACAACTAGAAACAAGAACAGTTTTTTCCCAGAACAAATTTTACTCTGCTAAACAAATAATTCCCTCAACACTGTCAAACTATTTACATAGTCTGCACTACTATTAATCTTCTCATCATTCCCATCACCCAGCTCCTCCCACAAATGACTATGACTGTAACTTTGTGCCTTGTATCCTTATGATTTATGTTGACTGGTTCCTAATATGATTTGATTATTTGTATCCAGGCTATCATTAAGTGTTGTATCTTATGATATTGAGGAACATATCTATTCTTTTATGTACACTGAAAGCATGTTCACCAAGACAAATTCTATTCTATTCTATTCTATTCTATTCCACCATTTCTTTATAATTCTTATCCCGCAGCAAGTTGTCCTGCAGCAAATTGGCTGTGGCAATTTAGTCATGGTGAGTTGTCCTTGGCGAGTTGGTCATGGTGAGTTGCCATAGACCTCTTTAAGGTTGTATCTTCTTTTTTTTCAAATTAAGCAACTGTATATTAAAATCTATGTGTCAAGCAAGTAGGATGCTCGGCTGCATAGCTAGAGGTATAACAAGCAGGAAGAGGGAGATTGTGATCCCCTTATATGGAGCGCTGGTGAGACCACATTTGGAGTACTGTGTTCAGTTCTGGAGACCTCACCTACAAAAAGATATTGACAAAATTGAACGGGTCCAAAGACGGGCTACAAGAATGGTGGAAGGTCTTAAGCATAAATCGTATCAGGAAAGACTTAATGAACTCAATCTGTATAGTCTGGAGGACAGAAGGAAAAGGGGGGACATGATCGAAACATTTAAATATGTTAAAGGGTTAAATAAGGTTCAGGAGGGAAGTGTTTTTAATAGGAAATGAACACAAGAACAAGGGGACACAATCTAAAGTTAGTTGGGGGAAAGATCAAAGGCAACATGAGAAAATATTATTTTACTGAAAGAGTAGTAGATCCTTGGAACAAACTTCCAGAAGACGTGGTAGATAAATCCACAGTAACTGAATTTAAACATGCCTGGGATAAACATATATCCATTGTAAGATACAATACAGGAAATAGTATAAGGGCAGACTAGATGGACCATGAGGTCTTTTTCTACCATCAGTCTTCTATGTTTCTATGTTTCTAAGTGATGGGATCTACTTTTTTCTCTTTGCACATAAGAAGAATGTTCCCATGCACAAGTTTAGAAAATGTTCTTGAATAACTTATTCAAATTGTGATTGAAAACTGGAGAGATTCCTAGTGATGAGAATGTGATAAGGAAAATATTAGAATGTGTAGAAATGAATAGATTGATTTTAGAGATTAAAGAGAAACAACAAACTGCATGCTATGAAATTTGGGAGGTATTTTATAAATGGTTGGAGAATAAAAAAGGGCTTTGGGGTTGAAGGATAAAAGTAAAAAGGTATATATTAAGGCAAAGAATAAATAAAACAATCGATAGATGATAAGAAATAAGAATTAAAATGTATAATACGAATAAGGTAAAGGAAGATAAGATATTGAATGAGGATGTCACAAAGAAGAGATGTAACCAGATGACACACTGCTGGTGGATGAATGTTTATTTTGTATTTTGTAATTAAAAAATGGAAAGACCTACTAAAAAACAAAAACAAATTATATGAATTGCTTATTACTAATAAGTAATTGCATTAGCCGTTGAGCTTTTCTGCATAATTACAATTTGTACAGTTAAAATAAAGAGTACTCCAGCCATTCTCTAGTTCAGTATCTGAACTGTAGGAGACGATGAACAATGTCACATTAAAATTTTTAATGTCACATTAAAAACAAAGTTATGAATGGTGATTGAACATATCTCTGATAAGATGTGCCATGAGGCCATTTCCCAATATTACCCTGTTTACCACCAATGCCACCATATTTGAAAAAGCAGAAAAAGATAACAAGACACACAAACCCCTCCAAATTTTGAACTTCAGCACAGAGCTGAAGATACAGGAATTATGCATGTTATGCAGCAGCCAGCTGGCTCTAGGAATCTGTCTTCTGTCATTTCTAGGGTCTTGGCAAACTGAAGGCAAAAGGTCTGGCATAGTTTCTTTTTCCTCTGCAGCTATCTTAAATTATATGTGACAAAAGTCTCTTTGGTGTTTGTTTATTTACCACATTTGTATGTTGCCATCCAACTTAAACAGTGCAAGTCTTGTTTGTTGTATATACAGTGGTACCTCAAGATATGAACCCCTCGTCTTACGAACAACTCGTGATACGAACCCGGGGTTCAGAAAAATTTTGCCTCTTCTTACAAACTTTTTTCGAGTTACGAACCGGTGTTCGGAGACTGCTGGGAAGCCGCACGGCTGTTTTAAAAGGTGACAGCCTTTGGTGACAGCCTTCCCAGAAGCCTCCCGAACGCCGGTTTGTAACTCGAACAAAGTTCGTAAGAAGAGGCAAAATTTTTCTGAACCCCGGGTTCGGTTCGGGAGGTTGCTGGGAAGCCCCCCAACCCGGCTGTCACCTTTTAAAACAGCCGCGCCGCTTCCCAGCTGTCTCCCGAAGCCGAACGCGGAAGTTCGGCTTTGGCGTTCGGCTTCAGGAGACAGCTGGGAAGCCGCGCGGCTGTTTTAAAAGGTCGCAGCCGGCCTTGGGGGGTTCGGGGGGGTGCTGGGAAGCCCCCCAGGCCGGCTGTCACCTTTTAAAACAGCCGCGCGGCTTCCCAGCAGTCGCCGAAAGCCGTTTTTTTGCGGGGGGTTTTTTTGGTTGCACGGATTAATTGACTTTACATTGTTTCCTATGGGAAACAATGTTTCGTCTTACGAACCTTTCGTGTTACGAACCTCCTCTTGCACCAATTAAGTTCGTATCATGAGGTATTACTGTATTTTTTTTAAAAAACACCAACCATAAAACACACACATAGCTTTAAAACTTTATAACATTTGCAACACAGAAGATACAAAACATAAAATTGTGACCAAGCACTATAAAACACACACATACACACACACATAAGCAAACAGAGACCCACTCAACTGGATCAAAACCCTTATGAAAAGGTCAGGTCTTAATGGCTTTTCGAAAGATGAGCAGTGTTGGGGCCTGTTTTATATTGGTGGAGGGTTTTTTTGTTTCTCCAATGAACAGGGCAATCACAGAAAAGGCTTCCTTCCCAAGTCCCAAAAGATGACAAGATTTAAAAGACGGAATATGGAGCATCCTCTCCTTTACAGGAGTGGGAATGAGAGGTAGCTATTTTTTGAGAGAAGTGCTCCCAGGAGAAGGCCTTCACCCTGATGTCTCTAAATCCCAGGGCAAGCAGCTTCCCGATGACCATTGGTAACCATACACTGAGAATTGTAATCCTCCTGATGGTTTCTTCAGAGTTGATTGTCCTATTGATCTTGACTGAACACTTTAGGGTTGACTGAGATATCAAATATAAGTTTTCCTTTAAGTCTTTCATGGCTGAACTTCTTGGAATGGGTTTCTCCCCATCTGGTACAGGCATTTTAACCCAGAACCAAGCAAGCTCCGTCCTCTCCTGTCTTACTGTTACACGATTGCTTTCTCATAACAGCCATACTGCAACTTTGCTCCAGTTAAAAATGTTTTGTGAACCAGGTATTAGAGTTGCCAGCCTTTTTCCTATAGACCTCTGTACCTTTCTCACCTACGTGATGAATAGCAACAAACTTCCCCACCTCTGTAATTTTGACCTGTTCCAGAACTGTTTCACAGGTAAAGCCCTCCTTGGTAAGTATCAATACCACTTTGTGCAAACTGGAATTATTGTAGATGCCATTAGTATTAGCTTATTTTAAGTGTTGTAACTGTACAAGAGGGGACGCAGTAGTTCAGTGGCTAAGACACTGAGCTTGTCAATCAGAAAGGTCAGCAGTTCGAATCCCTAGCACCACGTATTGGATTGAGCTCCCGTTACTTGCCCCAGCTTCTACCAACCTAGCAGTTCGAAAGCATGTAAAAATGCAAGTAGAAAAATAGGGACCATCTTGGTGGGAAGGGAACAGTGTTTGATGCACCTTTGGCATTTAATCATACTGGCCACATGATCACAAAATCTTTGGCTTTGAAATGGAGATGAGCACTGTCCAAAGAACATAAGAACATAAGAAGAGCCATGCTGAATCAGGCCAAAACCCATAGAGTCCAGCATTCTGTGTCACACAGTGGCCCACCAATTGTACCTGGGGATCTTGAGCAGAAAGAGAAGGCAAGACCCTCCCTTTCCCCTGACCCCCAACAAATGGGACCCAAGGGAATCCTGCCTGCCTCAACCAACATAGAGGTGGCACATGGACATCCGTTTCAATAACTACCGATACACTTGGCATCCATGTCTCCTGGACTTGAGAACAACTAGCATGTATGTGTTAGGGGAAACTTTACCTTTTACCTTTTTAACAGCATGAGGCAGATCTGTGCCCCCACTACAACTATGGGAGGAAGGATAAAACTGCCAATCTCCTTTTGCTCTGTTCCTAGTAAAAAAAAACCAAACAAATTCTTGTCATTGACTAGCGATTGCTAGATTCAACTGTACAGCACAATCCATTAGTTTAATGTATTATCTGATATTTTATTTCTGGAGGAGTAGGAGAAAAATCTGAAATAGTATAGTAATGATATATACAGGCATTGATTTTATTATTCCATAAACCATCAGTATCCCTTTTATTGGCTCTGACAAAAAGTGTTCCTTAGTTATTACAAACCAGGAGTTTGAGAGAAGCGTGTTTCAAAACCTTGCAATACAGGTGGCTAATTAGAAGTGCTTATATTTAAATAATGGCTCTTAACAGAATGTGTAAAGATAATGAGTGAAGTGAAAAATCATTTTCCTATAGAATTGTGAAGCATGTCACTCAATAATTAGCTGAAAGTTTTATTACAAAAAGTTAAATATCAATTTGATGTTTTAAGCAATGAACAAAATGTGTTGTATTGTTCTTGGCAAGCAATTTCAATGTTTAATAAAAGACATTTTAGGCATGTAAGAAATTAGCAGTTTAGCAAATTATTTTCTGCCATTTAGATTTAAGCATCAGTTCAAATTTACAGACCTGCCAAATATAGCAATATATATTCAGCGGAGCTGATCTACCAAGTTTAAATACCTTAAGGTAATAAATTGAAACACATTTATTTAGAAGTAAAACTTCTTAGAATTAACCAGATTCGCTCGTAAATAAAGTTAGGCTCCGATTGTGATTTCCTTTACTAGTGAGAGTTTTTCAGGTTTACATGGCTTCCTTGATTTTTGACCATTCCATAGAACATCAACCATTATAAATTTGTTTACATAATTTGAATGGAATCAATAGGTAGAGACACACGAAGAGAGGTTGCTGGAACTGGGCATGGATAGTTTAGCAAAAAGAAGGGCCAGAGGGGACATAATAGCAGTATACAGATATTTGATGGGTTGCCACAGAGAAGAGGGGGGTCACACTATTTTCCAGGGCTCCAAGGGGCCAGACCAGGAGCAACAGATGGAAACTAACCAAGGAGAGATTCAATCTGGAAATAAGGAAGAACTTTCTGAGGGTGAGAGTGATCAACCTGTGGAACAGCCTGCCAGCAGAGTTTGTGAACGTCCCATCACTTGCCACATTCAAAAGAAAATTGGACTGCCATCTGGTTGGGGTGGTGTAGGGTTTATTGCTTGAG
Source organism: Erythrolamprus reginae (assembly GCF_031021105.1). Classification (NCBI taxonomy): domain Eukaryota; kingdom Metazoa; phylum Chordata; class Lepidosauria; order Squamata; family Dipsadidae; genus Erythrolamprus; species Erythrolamprus reginae. Next base: position 95,588,670 of record NC_091951.1, on the reverse strand, counting down.
AAGGGGGTTGGACTTGATAACCTGCAAGGTCCCTTTCAACTCTAATAATAAATAAATAAATTAATCATATTTATCCTAATAGAAAAGAGGAGGGGATTTAACCCTTTGTTATTCAACTGCAGGTTAGAGCTTTGCCAAATATCTACCGTGTTTCCCCGAAAGTAAGACAGTGTCTTACTTTCTTTTTACCCCCAAAAGCCCCACTACGTCTTACTTTCGGGGTATGTCTTACATTGGAAAAAAATTGAAAGGGTCGCATTCCCGAAGGCATCTCCCCAGAGTCCAGAAGGGCAGCCGCGGGACAGGAGCCTCGTGAGCCCTTTTCCAAGTTCAACCTCAGGGCTCCAAGCGGTGTGCACGCGTGGAGCCGCAGACGCGTGTCGGGGAAGCGTGTGTCTGGAAGGGAGGAGCCGCTCTGCGCAGTTGGGCAGCCCCACCTGCCTGCCGGAAAGGAGGCGGGCGAAGGAGGGCGCAGCTCCGGCCGCTCGCCTCAGAGCCGGTCGGCCTCGGTGGCCACTTGCAGCCGAGCCTCGGCAGGACTCGGTTGCTGGGACGAGCGCCTTCGCTGCAAGCCGCCGCCCGCTCGGCTCGCTTCGGACCAGCGCCGTCCTTTGCTTTGCCAAGCCGGGGAAGAGGCGGTGGCGCCGCGGCGAGGTGAAGGCGAGGGGCGTGCGGGGAGCTTGGAAGCGACGTCATCGGGCTCCCCCCCCGGGCAATACCCCCGTGTTTCCCCGAAAGTAAGACATATGTCTTACTTTCGGGGTACGGCTTATATTAGCCGACCCCCCTGAAACCCCCGATATGTCTTACAATCGGGGGTGTCTTACTATCGGGGAAACAGGGTATTACCCTAGTTCAGGGGTGGAGTCTACTTCCCCACTAATTCGCATTGCAAGGGAAGTGCATGTTTTGTGTGTGTCCCTTCCAGGAAATAAAAAAATAGCTGGTGGAATCCAAGATGGCGGCACCCATGGACCAGTATTGAGAGAACTGGCTCTGTGACATCATCCCCAGTTTATTAACGGTTCTAAAGAACCTGTTAGACCCACCTCTGCTCTAGTTTCTGGGAATGATGAGAGGGGTAGGTGGAGATTTAGAGAGGTGTAGTTACATACACTCAGAAGGCACTAATTTGGTGGAGATAATTAATATCAATTGATCTATAGGAGGCTGTCTTATTATTGCAAGTAATCCTTTCACAACACAATCAATGAGTGGCTAGTGTTTGTTATGAACGATTCCATTGGCTTCCACAGGCAAAGTAACATATTTCTGAATTTAGACATGTTTTGCTTATTTGTTTTTAGTGAGAGGGAGATGCTTTCCTCAGGACTTTAATCTGCCATTGCTATAGGGTTGTCATCATTTATGGCAGCATCTGGATAAAATTATACAAACCGAGTCTCTGCATTTTGTTGCAAGGTTCCTCATCATATGAGCCATTTGGCATCTGCTTACATAGAGAGGCCATGCTCAATATTCCTTTCAGGTAATTAGCCAGACAGATGGCACCTCCCATGTGATCCCTCTTAAGGTTGCTACATTTGGTGCCTGCTATGCTCCCGTGACTTTGAGAGACTGCCGTGTCAGAAGTTCCACGGATGCAGTCATTTCTGGCCTGGAGATGCAATGATGTGAAAAACTTAATCGGGAAAATTTCTACTTCTGGAAATACCCAGGGGCAGTATCTGTAATGGAGATCGCACAACGTTAAGCTGCTTAAATTTTTATAGTCTTTTAGTCAACCACTTTTTCAATACAGTTACTAAGAATGGAAAGAAAGCTAGCGTGACCTATTTCCACACTAGTGCTGGATCAATATTCTAAGCCCAGATGGCTCAGCTGAAAACCTGAAGCCATAAATTTATATAGATAAGACTTTTCTAGACCCAAATGCATACTGTCTTTGAGTAAAATGCTGACAGCATTGAAATGGTTGCAGTCAGTATAAAGAGTATATTTCATGTATTTTTAATTTAATAGAAACATAGAAACATAGAAGACTGACGGCAGAAAAAGACCTCATGGTCCATCTAGTCTGCCTTTATACTATTTCCTGTATTTTATCTTAGGATGGATATATGTTTATCCCAGGCATGTTTACATTCAGTTACTGTGGATTTACCAACCACGTCTGCTGGAAGTTTGTTCCAAGGATCTACTACTCTTTCAGTGAAATAATATTTTCTCACGTTGCTTTTGATCTTTCCCCCAACTAACTTCAGATTGTGTCCCCTTGTTCTTGTGTTCACTTTCCTATTAAAAACACTTCCCTCCTGGACCTTATTTAACCCTTTAACATATTTAAATGTTTCGATCATGTCCCCCCTTTTCCTTCCTAATTAAAATTAAATGAGTATACGCTTACTATGATTATGCCCTCTATATTATCAGTTTCTCTTTTATGCCATATTAACATTTGTAGATCAGTGTCAAACTCATGGAACATATTCCCTGTTGAACCCAAGTTGATGTAATGATAATGGCATCCTATTTCCTTGGGTACTAATTTACTGGGCTGCCACTGTGCAGATTTTCCTTTCAAAGAGTACACAGGAGATTTATAAAACTTTTGTTCTTTTGGCTTCTTTATACTGTTTGCCTTAGTTGCAAATAAACAAGAGAATCTAAAAGGGCAGAGAACAGGCAGTCCAAAAGTCAGCTTATCATATCACATCTTCCTAAAGTAGCCCTGCACAGTAGTGAAATCCATTTTTTTTACTACTTGTTCTATGGGCGTGGCTTGGTGGGCGTGGTTTGGTGGGCCTGGAAGGGGAAGAATACAGCAAAATCTCCATCCCCACCCCACTCTAAGGCCAGCCAGAGGTGGTATTTGCCAGTTCTCTTGGCAAGCAACTTCTACCAGTTTCTGAACTGCTCACAATTTCCACTACTGGTTCACCAGAACCTGTCAGAACCTGCTGGGTTTTACTCCTGATCTGCACTCTGCTGGAAAGTTCAAGTCCATCCCACAGCTATGGCTAATCTGGTTCATTAAAACTGCTACCTGTCTAATAGGCCTCACCAATGGTGTCTGTTGAGGGAGGGGCAAAGAAACCAGATTGATGAGAGCAACATTTAAATGTTCTTTCATAAACCTTATCAACAATAGACCTCTCTCCTTTTCTAAAAGGACTGTAAGGGGCGTGCAGAAGTGCACCTTTGTGCCTACTGTCCCTGTCCTAATGTCTTTTTATCTTTTCTATCTCTACTTTATACTTATATTATGTTAAACCTACTACAATACAGTACTCTATTTGTATGATAGATAGATAGATAGATAGATAGATAGATAGATAGATAGATAGATAGATAGATAGATAGATAGATAAAATAAAATAAGACCCATGGTGGTGCAGTACTTAGAATGCAGTATAGGCAGCCCTTAACTTATGACCGTAACTGAGCCCAAATTTATGTTGAATCAGTGAAACATTTGTTAAGCGAGTTTTGCCATTTTACAAGTGAATCATTGCAGTTAAGTTAATAACAAAATTGATAAGGGAATCTCACTTCCCCATTGACTTTCCTGTCAGAAGGTTGCAAAAATCTTTCAGCTGTGGCGAGGGGGGTGTTTGCCCAGGTTCGCCTGGTGCACCAGTTGCGGCCCTATCTGGACCGGGAGTCACTGCTAACAGTCACTCATGCCCTCATCACCCCGAGGCTCGACTATTGTAATACTCTCTACATGGGGCTACCTTTGAAAAGTGTACGGAAACTTCAGATCGTGCAGAATGCAGCTGCAAGAGCAATCATGGGCTTCCCCAGGTATGCCCATGTTACACCAACACTTTGCAGTCTGCATTGGTTGCCGATCAGTTTCTGGCCACAATTCAAAGTGTTGGTTATGACCTATAAAGCCCTTCATGGCATCGGACCAGAATACATCTGGGTCTACCTTCTGCCGCACAAATCCCAGCGACCGGTTAGGTCCCACAGAGTCGGTCTACTCCGGGTCCCATCGACTAAACAATGTCGTTTGGCGGGACCCAGGGGAAGAGCCTTCTCTGTGGCGGCTCCGACCCTCTGGAACCAGCTCTCCCCGGAGATCAGAATTGCCCCCACCCTCCCTGCCTTTCGTAAGCTCCTTAAAACCCACCTCTGTCATCAGGCTTGGGGGAACTGAACTACCCTTTTCCCCCGTAAGCCTATACAATTTATGTTTGTGTGTATGTTTGGTTTTAAATAAGGGTTTTAAATTATTTTAAACATTATATTTGTTATATGCTGTTTACTACTGTTGTTAGCTGCCCTGAGTCTACGGAGAGGGGCGGCATACAAATCTAATAAATAAATTAAATAAATAAATAAATAAAAAGTGACCACATGACGTCGGGACACTACAATTATCATAAATATGAACCAGTTGCCAAGTATCTAAATTTTGATCTTGTCACCATGGGGTTGCTGCAATAGTCATAATGTGTGAAAGATGATCATAAATCACTTTTTTTTAGTATCATTGTAACTTTGAACACTCACTGAATAAACTATTGGAAATCGAGGACCACCTATATTACATTAATTCTGCTGACTGCCAGCAGTTCAATCCTGACCAACTTATACAGAAAACCTGATATTTTCAAGTACTTTTTCTAACCAGAAGTTTAATTAATTTCTGCTTAGTTTTGTGCTGCTACTATGTCAAGATTCTTTGTCCAAAATAAAGAGTGTTTTATGCCAGTCTGGAGTCATAATTCAGGCATGTTTTAGATGATCTACTATTTTGCCTTTTTAAAAATCCCCTTGTGGTAACAAAAGTTCTAGTGGGTTTTTCTTTTTCCTTCCTAGCATTTTCCTGCAAGCCCATTTTTTTTTTCAAATCAACCAAGTGTTGATGCATTGGTTGAGGCAGGAATTGACATCTTGCTTGTCACCCAAGCCTGACATCATGGTCAGAGAATGACTGGCCAAAAGATACCAAGCTGGTTTTTATGCCGAAAGCATGACAAGAATACAAAGTTTATTGATTTCTCACTTGGTGCCTTAACCACTAGAATAAATTGGCTCTGGATGGTGATGATGATGATGAAAATATTTGTGTGTTTATTGGAATGCTGGGATGGAGAAATCCTGTTTTCTTTTATACAAATGATCTGTCTAAATAATTTCTTTTCAATTTCCTTTTTATTTTTCTTTCCTTTACTGGTTTCAGGCAAGATACAATGTAAGTTTTTTCCTATGGTTAAATGTATGAAAGTTAAAAGAACTTTCTCTGTTATCGTTGCATAAATTTCATTTTCTTTATTTCTGATTAAATTGGTTGGGTTTCCTAAAATGCTCCAACACGTGCTTGTAAACAAGACTAAGATACTGCATTATAAAAATTGCTCCCTTTTTATTCCTAACCCTGTTCTTCTCAAACTCTCAGTTAGGGCAGAGGTGGGTTCCTTCCGGTTCAGATATGTTCGCCCAAACTGGTACCAAGCCACTGGAGACATCTGTCAGGCCGAAGCCATCATTTGGAGTTAGAGAACATTCTTTCTCAGATGCTATTTGGAACACTGACAACGTCATGATGATGTCACCAAACCAGATCGGTCGGTGCTGGTCTGTGGGCACCATCTTTTTTTGAATTTTTTAAACATTTTTTTTCTGCACATGTGCAGAAAAAGAATTTCTGGCACTGCACATGCATCATCATCTTCTTTTCAGCTTTTTTTTTAAAAAAAGTTCTGGGTTTTTTCCCCCATTGTGGTGGGAGGAAGCAAAACGGCAGCAAGGTAAGTCGGAACCCACCCCTGAGTTAGGGGATGATGCCAGTTGATACATCCTTGGGAATATAAGTAAAGCAGTACAGTGCTCCCTCGATTTTCGCGGGTTCTATCTTCGTGAATAGCCTATACCACGGTTTTTCAAAAAATATTAATTAAAAAATACTTCACGGTTTTTTCCCCTATACCACGGTTTTTCCCACCCGATGATGTCATATGTCATCGCCAAACTAATAATTTTTGCAAATAAATAACAAAAAATAATAATTATTGTTAATAAATAATTATGTTTATAAATATCAGGATCACTAAGTGTCTTATTCAATGGTGAGTACCAATAATAATGGTGAGTAAATGGTTGTTAAGGGAATGGGAAATGGTAATTTAGGGGTTTAAAGTGTTACGGGAAGGCTTGAGATACTGTCCATAGCCAAAAATGGTGTATTTACTTCCGCATCTCTACTTCGCGGAAATTCAACTTTCGCGGGCGGTCTCGGAACGCATCCCCCGCGGAAATCGAGGGAACACTGTATATAAGTGTAAGTGTTATTGCTATTGCTGTTAACAGTCCTCACAACTTCACAACTGGTAGGATCCAATGCACTTGCTTTGTTTTCTCCTGGATCACTCATTGCAGCACACAATTCCACTAGATCACTGGTGTCAAACTCGCTGAGTCACACTGAAGTCATAGGACATATTTTGACATTATTTTGCCTTTGAGGAGCTAGGGTGGGCATGGCTTATGTGTGATACATCCAGTTTGACACTTGCACTAGATGAGTGCAGAGTGCACTAGAGTGCACCAGCGTGCCTACTCTCCCTGTCCTAAGTTTCTCTCTTATTAGTACCAATATCATGTATATAAACAGTGTTATTTCTTTGTATACTACCAATAAAAATAAAATAAATACAAATAAAAATCTTGATTTTAAGTAAGACAGTCCTCATATTACAGCTGTAATGGGTAGGCTTGCACTATCTAGCATAAAACAAAGCAAGCACATCATTTAATGTAATCGAACTATGGAATTATCATTTAGATGGTATTAAAAGTAAGGTCATGGTAGTTAGTCATGATGGTTTTAAGAACCTGGTATACATGGTATGTTTGTATGTATGATTGGTTCTTTAAATTGGGGTTTTTTAGATTATTTTTAATATTAGATGTGTTTACATTGTCTTTTTTATTGTTGTTAGCCGCCCTGAGTCTGCGGAGAGGGGCGGCATACAAATCAAATAAATGAATGAATGAATGAATGAATGAATGAATGAATGAATGAATGAATAAATAAGCAAGCAAGCAAGCAAGCAAACAAACAAACAAACAAACAAACAAATAAATAAATAAATAAACAAACAAACCTCCAGGGCTAGTATTCTTATGAATATCATAAGTACTAGAACAGTACTAGAAGAGAGCTATTGCCCTTAAGGATTGCCTGATATCTCTGGAAACAAGATTCAAGCATAAATCAATATGCTCAAAAAAAATTGTGCAGTAAGACTTTTTATTATTTGTATTATTTGGACCTGTATACAAATAGAAGGCTGTAAAAATATTTACTGATCCCTGTCATCCTGGCCATAAATTGTTTCGACTCCTACTCTCCAAATGATGCTTTAGAGCACTACATACCAACAACTAGACACAAGAGCAGTTTTTTCCCAAATGCCATCACTCTGCTAAACAAATAATTCCCTCAACACTGTCAAACTATTTACTAAGTCTGCATACTATTTATCTTCTCATTGTTCCCATCACCCATCTCCTCCCACAAATGGCTGTATGACTGCAACTTTGTTGCTTGTATCCTTAGAATTTATATTGACTGGTTCCTAATATGATGTGATTGCTTATTTGTACCTGGACTATCATTAAGTGTTGTACCTTATGATTTTTGATGAATTTATCTTTTCTTTTATGTACACAGAGAGCATAAGCACCAAAGACAAATTCCTTGGCCAATAAAATTCTATTCCATTCCATTCCATTCCACTCCACTCTATTCTATCATATTCTATTCTATTCTGAAAAGCAAGGAGGGAGGGAGGAGAGAAAGACAAGGCAGGAGAGAGTAGGGAGGGAGGGAGGGAGGGAGACAGAGGGGGGAGAGGGGAAAGAAAGAGAAGGAGGGAGGGAGAGGGGGAGAGAGGAAGGCAGAACCAGTTAGGTAGAATGGTTAAGGCACCTGGTTAGGAATCAGAAGACCATGAGTTCTAGGCACAAAGTCTTCTGGGTGGCCTTGAGCCAATTACTGATACCAGAATGACTGGGTAGCCCACAATATAATAAATGAATTAAATACAATATATAATATGAGTGAGGGGGTGGGGAAAATAACATTAAAAAGGACAGAAAACACCGGCTCGAGACTGGGTAAATAGTCAAGTCATTAAAGTCATTGAGGACGTCACCTGAGAAGCAGCTCCTGGATCAGGTTGGAACCTAATTGTGGGTCCTTTCTGCATGGGTCGTAATTCCAAGAAGATCCCCAGTAGTGCCCACAGAGAAAAATCACCTGACAATTAAGAAAAGACATCACATGTGATTGGTGCAATCAGACTTTGAAGACAAGCATGGGAATACAAATACAAATACTTACATCCCCATTTACAATAAACATTCTTGCTCCATCTGAGGATTTCCTCTAAACCAGGGATGGGGGTACTCTGACCCCTTTACAACCTGTGGACTTCACCTCCCAGAAATCCCAAGCTGGTGTAGTTGTCCTCCCCGTCTTTAAAATATTCTGAGAACTAAGCCTTGTACAAAAACATTTATTGCATTTGTTTCCTCTGCAGATGGCATATTTTTCATTAGACTAATTATTATTTAAATAAACAAACAAACAAACAAACAAATGGCAATAACTCTTGATTTCTTGCTATGCAGTATAAATATAATGAGGCCATTGAACGAACATGACTTTAATTATAAGAAACAGCTTGAGGGCTACATATCCTGGGCTAGCGGATATTTTCTTCTCGTCATGTGCCTCTTCTGAAGCAATGCTGTGTCTTTGTGCACTTCTTTGTGCTCATTCATGTTCTTTAATGCTGTCATTTTTATAAGGCAGCTGAAGTGGGTTTATGCCCACAGGCTGCATCTCACTGAAGCATATAGAATAAGCCTTAGAAAGCTACACTTGGTTTATTTCTCAACATCATCAAGGGATAAGGAATCCCAATGGTACCTATCCAAGGAGTTTCATTATAATGGAAGGAGGGCTGCTTTCTTGGTATTGGACCTGAAAAAGTGAAATATCAGCAACTCTGGCACTGTTTCCTCCAACGACCTATTATTATGTGAGGCTCTTGTGTGTAGTGGGATAGCAGGAATGAGCAAGGAGATCTTTCAATTCTTCAGTTTTCATTTCTCTTTGGCACGGTCTCCATCTGGGCCTTTGGTCATTAAGCACACCATCATAAAGCTTCCCACAAATTCACTGAGGAAGATGTTCACCCAAATAGGGTGGCTTCTGCATCCATTGTGTTATTTTCAACCTGGCTGTTCTTTCAACTCTGGGGATGGGTGGGAACCAAACCAAGATAGGAGACTCACATTACTGACTGCTTATTTCTTAAGATTTTCAAAACTAGTGGAGATTGAATTCTTGTTTTCTTGACGATGCCTTGAAGAACATGATAGATCTGTGATGGTGAACCTATGTCATGTGTGCCAGCGCTGGTGCGCAGAGCCCTCTCTGTGGGCATGCACACCATTGTCAGCTGCTCACACATATGGTTTCGTGCTGGAAATGTGCGCCAGCCAACTGGCCTTTAAGGGCGCAGGAGCACCAGAAAACATCCTGGAAATGACCTGAAAAACAACCCCAAACAGCCAAAACACAGGCATGTGCGAGCCGGCCAGATGGTCTTGAGGTTTCTGGTGCTCTGGTGCATGAACATGCATGCACATGTACATGCGGTTCAGTTTGGCCAAAAAGGTTCACCATCACTGTGATAGACAACTTTTAATAAAATGCTTGTGTAGCAGATGGCAAGCCATTAATTTATCACCAACATCAAGCTGTCAAACTGGTGCATAGATTGGTGATAAATTAATGGCTTGCCAGCAGAATGATTTAGACATGGCTCAGGAAACTAGGCTTTCTGAATTTTAGCAAATATTGTTCTATCAAGCTCAAGTGATATTGGCAATTTATAAATACTGAATGTGTGTTTGTTTGTTTGTTTGTTTGTTTGTTTGTTTGCTTGCTTGCTTGCTTGCTTGCTTGCTTGCTTGCTTGCTTGCTTGCTTGCTTGCTTGCTTGCTTGCTTGCTTGCTTGCTTGCTTGCTTGCTTGCTTGCTTGCTTGTTCACATTTATAAGCTGCCCTTCTCCAGTGGACTCAGAGCATACAAGATAAAAGAAACACATTTATATATATAAAAAAACACATTAAGAATATTCATCCATAATATATTCAACACCGCTAACATACAATCACCTGGAGCAGAGTGTAATGCTCAATGGCTTCAAGCCTGCCGGCAGAGGCATATTTTTAAAAGCTTTTGAAAGGCCAGGAGGGTGGGGGCAGTACAAATCTCTGGGGGAAATTGATTATAGAGGACCAGAGCCGCCACAGAGAAGGCCCTTCTCATTGGCCCTGCCAGCCGGCATTGCTTGGCTGACGGGACCTGGAGAAGGCCAACTCTATGGATCTGACCAGCTGCTGGGATACATGAAGCAGAAGTCAGTCCCGTAAGTAATCTAGTCCTAAGCCATGTAGGGCTTTATAGGTAATCACCAACACTTTAATCTGTGACTTAGTCAACATTTTACTGATTATGGGGGGAAAGTTATTGTTCTTATATAAATACATACATGCACACTTACAATATAGACACACTCTGTATACAAACACACAAAATGCATAAATACTTTTTAAAAAACAGAGTGTATTTTTACTTTGTTATAAATATCAGTGATAAGTCTAATTCTCTTGATAGAGATTCTCTGTTAAATTCTGAGATTTGCCTCAACATGTGCCTTCTTTTAAAGTTTCTCAATCTAAATTGCTTTGAATTTCCCAAGTATTTATACACAGAAAAGAAATCTATCAGAATTATAGATGGAGTCTTTGCCACAATCATTAGAAAACGTTATTCCAGATGCACTCGTCCACAGTTCGGCGGAGTCTCTTGCGGAGGCCTGGAACAAGGCTGCAGCAGAGGCTCTTGACCGGATTGCGCCTTTGCGACCTCTCTGTGGCGTCAGACCCCGTAGAGCTCCATGGTTCAACGAGGAGCTCCGGGAGTTGAAACGCCAGAAGAGACGTCTAGAGAAGCGATGGAGGAAGGGTAGGTCTGAATCTGATCGAACATTTGTAAGAGCTTTTATTAAGACTTACAAAGTGGCGCTCAAGGCGGCAAGATGCACGTATCATGCCGCCTTGATTGCATCAGCGGAATCCCGCCCGGCCGCTCTGTTTAGGGTGACCCGCTCCCTTCTTAATCAGGGGGGAGTTGGGGAGCCCTTACAGAGCAGTGCCGAGGATTTTAACACGTTTTTCGCTGATAAAATCGCTCAGATCCGGGCCGACCTTGACTCCAATTGGAAAACAGAGTCGACTGACAACGAGTCAGTCGAGGTGACTGGGGCCCGTACTTGTCCACCTGTCTGGGAAGAGTTTGATCTGGTGACACCTGATGAAGTGGACAAGGCCATTGGAGCTGTGAGTTCCGCCACCTGTTTACTGGATCCGTGTCCCTCCTGGCTGGTCTCGGCCAGCAGGGAGGTGACACGGAGCTGGGTCCAGGAGATTGTCAACGCTTCCTTGGGGAGGGGATCTTTTCCAACACCCTATAAAGAGGTGCTCGTGCGCCCCCTCCTCAAGAAGCCTTTCCTGGACCCAGCCGTACTTAATAACTATCGTCCAGTCTCCAACCTTCCCTTTATGGGGAAGGTTGTTGAGAAGGTGGTGGCACTCCAGCTCCAACGGTCCTTGGAAGAAGCCGATTATCTAGGTCCCCAGCAGTCGGGTTTCAGGCCCAGTTATAGCACGGAAACTGCTTTGGTCGCGTTGATGGATGATCTCTGGCCAGCCCGGGACAGGGGTTTATCCTCTGTCCTGGTGCTTCTTGACCTCTCAGCGGCTTTCGATACCATCGACCATGGTATCCTTCTGCGCTGGCTGGAGGGGTTGGGGGTAGAAGGCACTGTTCTCCAGTGGTTCTCCTCCTACCTCTCCGGTCGGTCGCAGTCGGTGTTAGTGGGGGGTCAGAGGTCGACCCCAAGGTCTCTCCCCTGTGGGGTGGCTCAGGGGTCGGTCCTCTCCCTCCTGCTATTTAATATCTACATGAAACCACTGGGTGAGATCATCCAAGGGCATGGGGTGAGGTATCATCAGTACGCTGATGATACCCAGCTTTACATCTCCACCCCATGTCCAGTCAATGAAGCAGTGGAAGTGATGTGCCGGTGTCTGGAGGATGTTGGGGCCTGGATGGGTGTCAACAGACTCAAACTCAACCCGGATAAGACGGAGTGGCTGTGGGTTTTGCCTCCCAAGGACAATCCCATCTGTCCGTACATCACCCTGGGGGGGGGGGAATTATTGACCCCCTCGGAGAGGGTCCGCAACTTGGGCGTCCTCCTCGATCCACAGCTCACATTAGAGAACCATCTTTCAGCTGTGGCGAGGGGGGCGTTTGCCCAGGTTCACCTGGTGCACCAGTTGCGGCCCTATCTGGACCGGGACTCACTGCTCACAGTCACTCATGCCCTCATCACCTCGAGGTTCGACTACTGTAATGCTCTCTACATGGGGCTACCTTTGAAAAGTGTTCGGAAACTTCAGATCGTGCAGAATACAGCTGCGAGAGCAGTCATGGGCTTACCTAGGTATGCCCATGTTTCACCAACACTCCGCAGTCTGCATTGGTTGCCAATCAATTTCCGTTCACAATTCAAAGTGTTGGTTATGACCTTTAAAGCCCTTCATGGCACTGGACCAGAATATCTCCGAGACCGCCTTCTGCCGCACGAATCCCAGCGACCGATTAGGTCCCACAGAGTGGGCCTTCTCCGGGTCCCGTCAACTGAACAATGTCGGTTGGCGGGCCCCAGGGGAAGAGCCTTCTCTGTGGTGGCCCCGACTCTCTGGAACCAACTCCCCCCAGAGATTAGAACTGCCCCTACTCTCCTTGCCTTTCGTAAGCTCCTTAAAACCCACCTTTGTCGTCAGGCATGGGAGAACTGAGACATCTCCCCCGGGCATATACAATTTATGCATGGTATGTTTGTGTGAATGTTTGCTTAGTAAATGGGTTTTTAAAAATATTTTAAACTATAATTTAGATTTGTCATGAATTGTTGTATTCTGTTGTGAGCCGCCCCGAGTCTGCGGAGAGGGGCGGCATACAAATCTAAATAATAAATAAATAAATAATAAATAAAATAAATTATTTCTATCATAGCAAATCCAAATGGTCAAGTGACTTCAGTCGTTTTTCTTACTTACAAAATTATAGTAACATTAATATGTGAGTCACACTGAGATGGCACAAGCCAGGCTGAACAGGCACAATTTAAATATTTGAGTAAGTCTAAGTGAAGAAAGATTTATTAATTTAATGCAAGTATATGAGTTAAATATTTTCTTTTCTTTTTGAACTTCTGTCGCTTTTACACAGCAAGCCATAATAAGGGAAAGAACAAGTCACAGAAGAGGATTTGATATTTTAAAAAAGAATGAATGAACTTGGTAGCCCTGAAAACCAAGATTATGTTCCTTGAGTGCTGCTACTGTATGCATATAAATTGTATGTACTGCAATATTTTGGAACCTGTTCTCTTCAATGTTTCTTTTCAATTAATTCTTGTCTATGTATTCTAATAAACATCTGTTACTCACAAATACAGTGATCCCCCGGGTATTGCGATCCCGATCATTGCGAAACGGCTATATGGCGATTTTTCAACCCGGAAGTAAAAACACCATCTGCGCATGCGCGCCCTTTTTTCTATGGGCACGCATGCGTAGATGGCGCCGGGCAGATCAGCTGCTGGGCGGCTTCCCTGGGTCTTCCCCCTCTTGCTGGCGGGAGGGCGAGCGGCGGGCATCAGCGAGGAGTTTCCCCACCGCCCACGCAAACTCCTCGCTGCCGCTCGCCCGCCCTTCGCTCGCCCACGCCGTTCATTCTCGCCGCTTCCCAGCTGAGTCCTGAAGCGAATTGGCTTCAGGACTCAGCTGGGAAGCGGCGCGAGCGAGCGGTGCGAGCGAACGGTTTGTCCGCCGCCTGCCTGCCCGGGCGCCCGCCGCTCGCCCGCCCTTCGCCCGCCCACGCTGTTCATTCTCGCCGCTTCCCAGCTGAGTCCTGAAGCGAATTGGCTTCAGGACTCAGCTGGGAAGCGGCGCGAGCGAGCGGCGTGGGCGGGCGAAGGGCGGGGAGTTTGCGTGGGCTGTGGGGAAACCCCAGCGCCGCTTCCCAGCTGAGTCCCCTTCCCAGGAACCCCAATCTTCGGCTCCTCGCTAGCGCTGCGAAAGTAAAAACACCATCTGCGCATGCGGAAGTAAAAACACCATTCCGCAGCGCTACTTCGCTAAAAACTGATCATTGCGGGGGGTCCTGGAATGGAACCCTCACAATGATCGGGGGATCACTGTATTCCTGATCCCATTTTGCATACAGAAAGTCCTCGACTTAAAACTGTTCATTTAGTGACCATTCAAAATTACAACAGCACTGAAAAAAGGGACTTATGACTGAACGGGGGGGAACTCAGTGTGGTAGCGAAAATAGAGCTCCACCCCAGAACACCCAATTTGCATTGAAAGATGTTGAAAGAAAATGCAGGGCATCCTGCATAAGCCACGCCCACAGTGTGGTAGTAAAACTTCAGTAAGACCTAAGTGTCGTTCATAAAATTATCTGCTACAATGTCTTACCTGTCAATGACTACCTCAGCTTCGTCCATAACAATACATGAGTGCATGATACAATAGATACAAACTTAAAATAAACCACTCCAAACTTGATTGCAGAAATACAACTTCAGTAATAGAATGGTCAATGCCTGGAATGCACTACCTGACTCTGTGATTTCATCCCCAAACCCCCAAACTTTTAACCTTAGACTGTCTACTTTTGACCTCATCCAATTCCTAAGATGTCTGTAAGGGGCGTGCATAAGCACACCAGCATGTCTACCACCCCTGTCCTAATGTTCCCTTTAATTTGTATTCATTTAATGTTTATATATACAGTATATATATTATCTAATATGTGCTTGACAAATAAAATAAAATAAAATAAATGAGCAGAAACCTCTTATTGTCTGTTTGCAAGAAACAGAAAAAATGAAGTTGTATGGTTTTGATGATTGTAACAAAAATAATTATTATAGAAAAAAATGTGAAGAATGCCAAGATCATAATGTAAGAGATCAGTTTACATTCATACTAGTATTGGGCTACCCAGTATGCATGGGACTGCCAATCCGCTAGTGGAAATGGTGAGTGTGTGCATCTGCGCATCCCCACCATGTGCATGCACACCCCTGTGCAACATTTGCTTTTGTGCATGCATGAAAGCAAAGAAATCTGTAAAAAATGCCAGAATCTCAGGCAAGAACACTCGCATGCGCACGATTTTGGCAATTTTTGGCTTTTCTTTGCTTCCGCGCATGCACGGAAGCAAAGAAATCAGCAAAAAATGCTGAAATTTCACATGTGCAAATGTCCTCATTCCTATCTTGCATGGGGGTGCACATCCCTGCCACTGCCTGCTCGCACACCTGTGCCAGCCTCCAGGACGGATCCAGTAGGGAAAGGTAAGTGCAGCCCTTCATTAATTCATATTTATAAATGATGTAAGAAAATTCTGATGGAAGTCAATTCTGATGGAATTCAATTCTGATGGAGTTAGAAACCAGTGATTGCAGGAAGCTAAGATGTCTGATTGCCTTTGCAGCATTTATTGCTTTTATATTGTTTTCCAAGCAGCAAAAGGTAACAAAGAGCAACAGCATTTTATTGGTTAATTCTCCTTGTCAATCCTTAAGAACATCCTGTTGATACAACCTAGATGAGATCATGTACCAGACATGGGTAGTGTTCTGCCCCAGCACCAAGCCCCCAAATAATTACCGCACACAAAAACATCAAAACACAGTTTATTTTTAGGAATTAACACAGGACAGGCAGAAGTTATTCTGTTCAAAAATCCAGCTGCTAATACACTATCTTAACAGCTGGCCAAAGTCCAAGAGATAATTGGCACATCTTACTGTACTTAGCACAAGTCCCAAAACTAGAAAATGCAAGAAACATGATCCGGGCTGGAATGCAAACTGGAACCATGCAGAATTCAAGATTCAGAAACAACATTGCAAGAAATAAGATCAAGGCTGGAATGCAAACTGGAACCGTGAAAATCAAGATTCAGAAACTATGATGCAAACTGGAAACGCCGAATTCAATATTCAGGAGTGATGTTTTTTGTTTATTTGTTAATTTATTGGATTTATATGCTGCCCCTCTCCAAGGACTCTGCTTAGGACTTAAGTAGTCTAAGGGCGTGGTCGATTAGCCTGCAGCTCTACTCTCGAGGAGACGTCCTCCAGAGTAAACCTTCTTGTCCCTTGGCAGCCCTGTGTGCTCTTGCATTCAGGAAAGGAGTAGCCCCTCCTTTCTCATCACTGTCAAGAGGTGCTGGAGGTTCCAAAGGCCCTGGCTACACAAGCTGCTAGGTGGGCCACAACAGATAGTGTCCTACATCATCCTGGCAATGTGAACTGGATGAGATTATGTAGGTATGTAAGGCCTGCTTCAGGTAGGCAGTTTGTTGCACACAACCTCTACATGACCTCTATCTCTACAAATTGTTTACCTTTTTTCCTTTCTTTGCTCTGCTTTTTTTCTTTGCATTGTCTTTATTCTTTCTTTTTAAATTGTATTCTGTTTTCAAAATTCTAATATAATTAGGAATGGTGGAAAATATTTGTAGTTCGTTTGGTAGATGGTGGTGATGGTTTGTTCTCCAAGCTTGTTTAGTTTCTGAACATTTCACCGCCAGGCTACAAAATGTCAGTCATGTGGTGACAAAAACCAGTCATTCACATGACCAACTAACCACATAAGATCTATAAAAGCAGAAGATAACTAAAACAAGACACTTCAACCCAAGTTCCTCTGTTGACGTTACCTAGTCTGGTGACAAAATGTTCCAAAACTCAACAAGAAGCTCAGAGAACAAATCGCAAAATTCTAATAGACTTTATATACAAAAAATAAAATAAAATAAAATAAACAGTAATGAAGATTGCAAATGATGATCATGAGACCAGAGATTATTGCAATGTCATAATTGCAAGCTGGTTATCAATGTCTAAATTGCAATCATGTGTCCATGGGGACACAGTGATGGCTCCAATTAGGAGGACCCATTGTAAGTCCACATTCAGTGCTGTCATAGGTTTGCACAGTGGCTGGATGAGTGACTGTTCAGTGATGACTACTTGTATTAGGGGCAAATATTCTATTTTTAGGCTGCTTGGAACTGTACAAATTTAAATCTCCTTGCTCTGTATTTGGCACTCCTAAAATGTGTTTCTAATACAGTCTTTAGTATAGATTCTGGCCTTATTAGAGTAGAAACAAGAGCCTGGATAATAATATTTAATTATTGGCTCAAACTCATCTATCAAGCTATTGGATTGCTCCACTGTTTTCAGTTAAACCTTCCAATATACCAGGAAGAAGTCACTCAAGCAGAAACTGATTTCATGCAGCCTTCCCTATATTGCTTTATGTAACTGTCAGAGCTTCCAGGCCAAAAAAATTATGATTGAATGTGATCCCTAGAAATGGAGAAATGTACAACATAACCAGAACTAATTATCCAGCTTTTCCAAAATGCTATTAATATTTAATGAGAGAATTAATAATTTCCTATTTTCATAGACCTATGCACCAAAAATACCAGCTGACCTTTACTAGGGCATGTTGCAGTGTCCTTCATTCCATGATGTCATAGAGTGAATACTGCAATACTCCTATAACACTTTTTTTTGGCACAGAACAAGTTGAATTGATCATACATGTTCTTTTATACACTGTTGATTTAATTTAATTATGCCTCATAGCCTTATTTTCCCTCATCTAGCTCTAACATTTGTGGTCATTTGACTTCTTAATTGATTTCCTACTTTCCTTTTTAAGTGTCATAGTTAATGCTATTCCTCAAGCATTAAACAGAAGCCATGTTTTGTATTACATTAAGTATATTCATTGTGACACCAGTGTAAAACTCCATCCATCTCTAAGACGACTGTATTGATCTCTTCCATTTCATTTCTCCCTAAATTATCCTATTAATACTTTCCACCACCACCAATATAAATACAGGAACTTTCTCCCCCATGCCCCATAAATCCAATATCCACACAATGTTCAGACTGTAAGGGACCAAAAGGTTCTTGTTTTTATTGAAATGGATTATGCTGGCTTCCCCACTGGGAAAAAAGTTAATTAACAAAATATTGCAGTCCAATCCATAATGAAATACTTCTTTTTGCAATATCACCACATACAGTGAAGGGGTGTGTATTCAGAGACATTGCTTATTAGTTTATTTGTTCCTATTATAATTTAGACAGCAGTCTATAGCTACAGCTAATACAATCAAGTTGGTTTTAGCTAAATACATTGAATCTGTATTAAACATATTTTAGTTTCTAGTATGGGCACAATACTATGGGTTTATAACATATTAAGTGATGGCAACATTTCAACAGTCCCCCAAACCAAAGAATTTGTCTAGGAAAATTCTATACAGGTAGTTCTCGAATTATGACAATTGAGCTCAAACTTTCTGTTGCTGAGCAAGATAGTAAAATGAATTTTGCCACATTTTATGACCTATTTTGCCACCATTATTATGGTATGGGTTTATTAAGTGAAGTGAAACTGCAGTTATTAAATTGGCAACATGGTTGTTAAATGAATCTGGCTTTTTAGGTCAGAAGTGATGACATAATTCTGAGACACTGCAACCATCATAAATGAATCAGTTGTTAAGCATTTGACCATGAGGATGCTGCAACAATCATAAGTATGAAAATTTTTCATAAGTCACTGTTTTCAGTACAGTTGTAAGTTTGAACAGTCACTAAATGAACCATTATAAATCAAGGGCTACCTATAATTAATCCTAGTATTAATCTGTTTTCTCAAGCCTACATAAATATTCAAGATTTTTTTTAAAAAAGCAATGTAATGAATACGACAGAATACTTAAATGTGGCACACACCAAACTGTAAGAGTGATTGATGCTTCATTTATTAGAAACTGGAAAAAATTCCGATAGCTATTGAAATTAAAGTAAAACGAACAAACGTTTATTAGTAATAGAGTCCACTCCTGAGAATACAATATCCAGGATACAGACTAATCAAGAATTCAATACAAGTTCATAAAGTTAAGAGAAAGTGCATCTGTAATTTTTATTTTTATTTTTAAAAAATTGGAATTTATTATCAATTTAGTTTCCCTTTTTGCCTGATTTTGCTATTCACACCTAGTTCTATATAGTATGTCTGCAGAAACTTTTTATCAAACTTCCAACCCTTGAGACACAGAGTAGAATAGAACAGAATAGAATAGAATTTTATAGGACAAGTTTGATGTTTCTTCTGGAAAGAAAATATAGAATGCTAGTATATTACTGTGTCCATAAATCTAATAAATAATAATAATAATAATAATAATAATAATAATAATAATAATAATAAAAATCACAGAGGGGGATTATGTATGCCATGATTAGTGAACATAATCAACAGGGCCCATTTGTCAATAGTGAACATGTCCGCTTTAAAAGTTATTGACTGGGTACATGATCTGCCATATATATAAGGCTGACTCAGCCTTTCATCCTTCTGAGGTGGGTAAAAGGAAGACCTGGATTGTGGGGGCAATATGCTGGTTCTGTTAAAAAGTGCTATTGCTAACATGTTGTAAGCTACCCTGAGTCTAAGGAGAAGAGCGGCATTAAAAAATTGAATGAATAAAATAAATAAATAAAAATAGAATGAATGAGCTGGAAGGGACCTTGGAGATCTTCTAGTCCAGCCTCCCACTTAAGTAGGAAAACCTATACCATGCTCTAGAAGTTTTTAAGATGTTGGATAAGTGTCATTAAGTGTTGTACCACATGATTCTTCACAAATGTATCTTTTTATTTTATGCACGCTGAGAGCATATGCACCAAGATCAAGTCTATGGAGAGGGGTAGCATATGCTGCAACATTCTGCCTGTCAATGACTACTTCAGCTTCAACCGCAACAACACAAGAGCACGCAACAGATTCAAACTTAATATTAATCGCTCCAAACTTGACTGTAAAAAATATAGAATAGAATTTTATTGGCCAAGTGTGATTGGACACACAAGGAATTTGTCTTGGTGCATATGCTCTCAGCGTACATAAAATAAAATATACATTTGTCAAGAATCATGTGGTACAACACTTAATGATTGTCATAGGGGTCAAATAAGCAATGAAGAAGCAATATTAATAAAAATCTTAGGATATAAGCAACAAGTTACAGTCATACAGTCAACATGGGAGGAAATGGGTGAAAGGAATGATGAGAAAAACTAGTAGAATAGAAGTGCAGATTTAGTAGAAAGTCTGACAGTGTTGAGGGAATTATTTGTTTAGTAGAGTGATGGCGTTCGGAAAAAAACTGTTCTTGTGTCTATGACTTTACAAATCGAGTTGTCGAACCGTGGAACTCATTACCGGACTCAGTAGTGTCAACCCCTAACCCCCAATATTTCTCCCTTAGACTATCCACGATTGACCTCTCCAGATTCCTAAGAGGTCAGTAAGGTGCGTACATAAGTGCACTAGTGTGCCTTTCGTCCCCTGTCCAATTGTCTCTCCTTATCTCATATATCTTTTTTCCCTTTCATATATCTTCTTCTCTATTTTTACATCTTTTCTTCTATCCTTTTCTTTATATATAATACTGCATGTCTATTCTCTTCAATATGTATTGTGTATTGGACAAAATAAATAAATAAAAATAAATAAATTTAATAAATAAATAAATAAATTTAATAAATAAATAAATGATAAACAAGACAAATTCCTTGTGTGTCCAATCACACTTGGCCAATAGAATTCTATTCTATTCGATAACCATTTCTCTTTCCTGCCTAAGCAGGGGTTTGGACTGGAAGACCAAGGTTCCTTCCAACTGTTGTTGTTGTATTTCTTCTATTATTATTATTATTATTATTATTATTACTACTACTACTACTATTATTACTATTATTATTAGACAGTAGAGTCTACACTCTTCTTAAAAGCCTCCAGTGACGGAGCGACCGCGATTTCTGGAGGCAAGCTTGAGAAGTTTCTCCTTAATTCCAGGTTGCCTCTCTCTCTGATTAGTTTCCAATGTGTCTGCAGAACTGCTTTGAGTGAGAGGACTGCCAAAAAGCGTCGAGTTCCCAATGAACACCTCACCCCCCCCCCCCCCCCCAAAGAAGCAAAAGGACAAGCGAGACCATCCATTTCGGGGTTGGCCGCTGCCGTCGTCAGCCCGGCGGCTCGGCGTCCCAAGACCGTCTCCGCTTTGGCAATCCGGATCTCTTGCGCGCCAGAAGCGCCGGCGGGAGAAACGAAGAGCGGAATCTCGGCAACCATTGGCAAGGCCACGCACGTGCTGGCGAGGGGCCGGCTAGAGCTCTTCACCAGCCTCCATTGGTCCGGGGCCGCGCGCCCGCCCGCCCGCGCCCTCCCCCCCGAGCGACGCGCGTCCTCTCGGAGGGCTGGGTGCTGGGCCCGCGCTCAAGCTAGGCGCATGCTCAGTGCGGACGGGGCAGGCGGAGATGGTGGTGCTAGGCTGATGGCGGCGCGGACGGCACTGCGCTGAAGACGCTCGGGGAGCCTTGTCCCCCATCCGGACCGCTGCTGCCTGGCCATGGGCAATGAGGCCAGCCTAGAGGGCGGGGGACCCGAGGGGCAGCCGCCCCCCGGCTTGGCCGCGGGTCCCTCCACCTCGCCTGCATCCGCCAAGCCACCTTCAGCACCAAGCAGTGGAGGACAGCTCCCGCCGGGCAGGGCGCCTGCCGCTGCACCGGGCCCCGCGCAGCCTCACGGACCCTCCGCCAGGTGGGAGCCACAGACTAGCCGGGCTGGGCGAAGTATGGCAGGAGATGGTGGCACGGGAGGGGGGGCCAACTTCGGTTGACCGAGCTCAGGAGGCTGGAGGCTGGGGACTAGTTTGGGCTGGAAGGAGCGGTGGGGTAGGGGGATTAAAGGGCGAAGTGCAGCTGGGAGCCCATGCTGCCTCCTGGGTGCAAGCTGGAGCCGAGACCAAGAAAGCTATGTATGGTGTAGAAGGGAAGGCAGGATCTGTGGAGCCTATGAGAAAAGAGGGGAAGGATTTGGGGTGCACTAGGGTGATTTATAATTGCGCTGCAGGAGAAAGCTGGGAATAGTGGGGTATCCTCTGAGACCCATGGGTTGGTGGGGGAAGAAAGATGGTTTGGCCTGAGTTTGCCATGTGTTCCCAATGTTACAGATAATACATGTTTTTTGAGGTTTGGGGAGATGCAACTCCTTAGAATGCCTTATTTTGAGAACGTTTGCCGATTGCTTCAGTTTATGCTGTGGCTTTGAGGTGCATCAAGCAGAGCTCTGATAAGATCTATTAGCGAGGCCTGAGGAATATTGAGTTGGGGGCCATTCAAGCTTAAATATGTTTTATTTTTTTAAAGATAGGGAATGGAGAAATCTGCCCATGTGTGTAAATTTGAGCTAGTGTGTAGGAAGATGAATATGGCAAATAAGATGGAGGTGAAGAGAGAAGCATGTGCATATCAACTGGATGAGGACCTGCTTTCACAAAGGGAGCCGTAGTGCAGGCTAGTATCAGAGAGAGGAAAGCCAAGAAAACATGAATGGGATGCTGATTACCCAGCAAAAGATGGGATGAGTGATATGCAAAAAAGAAAGGCATGGACATGGTTTGTGGGTAAGGAGCCACAAGTAGTTTCCCCAAAGCTACTGATTGTCAGGAATATGTCTGGCTTGAGTTATTGGGGGGAGGGGAGATACCCAAATATTTCTACGTGCTTCCATTTCATATACATTTGTCATATTGATGTGATGTTTGCCTACAAAGACACAATCATTCACACTTAAGCACAAAGTGTACCTATTCTAATTGCATCCAGTTAGAATATAAATTAAAACAGTTATGTAATCAATGCCTTATGTACCATGTTTACTACAATATAAATGTTTGTTATTGTTTCCCTAATAAATACAAACCCTTTGTACATTTAAAGCATTATTAATTATCATAAAGTAATAGATCTTTGGTACTGGAAAGCACTGCAGATGGGAAAACATTAGTAGCAGTTTAAAAATAGTTTAAAACATCAAGAGAGTAAATACTTCTACAGCATTTAAAGCTTGTACTGAAATATTAAGAATATCCATATAAAGCTTTTTTAATGTTGAAAAGGGGACCAGAAATACATTAAATACATGTTTTAAATGTAATGTCCATATGTTTATTGATTACTCCATTACTCCATGGGAAATATAATGACGAATTCTGGAAGATAGCTATACTGTAGATATATATATCGTATAGCTATACAATAAATATATTGTAAGATTTTGTTTGGGTCCCAGTTGGAGACTTATTTATTTTTCAGTGATTAAAACATTCTGTTCTGGTTCAGCTGGGTTTTTCACAGCATCTGATTTTCTCACTGAAATTTGTAAGAAGGAACATACAGTGCAGTTTGTTAGTCTGTGAGAATACCTCCCTTTTTCTCAAGCAAGCATTATCCATCTTACACTTCAGATATGGGTTCTGATGATGCATTTAATTGTTAAGTTCACTTGTGAAACCGTAGTTTTTAGCAGAATTGCCATCTGTATAATGTTAAATTGTGACAGTGATTTCGTTCCGCAGGGTCCAAGTTTGCACATTACTCCCCAGCTGAGCCTAGGGAAATGTAGGCCAAGCATCAGTGATCATGCAAAAGAAGTTCATGCAGACATGAAAATAAATGGATGTTGAAATGTTCAGGCAAATTTGCATGAAGGCATGGTGAGGTGTATAAGCGAGCCTGAGTAATATTGCACATGATAACATTGAAAGGAGAGATCTCATGTGATCTGGTTCCTCTGAGCTGGGTCTATTTGTCTTTGGGAGGTTTCTTTAATTCTGCAGTCTGGATTC
The DNA here is from genome assembly GCF_031021105.1 of Erythrolamprus reginae. Classification (NCBI taxonomy): domain Eukaryota; kingdom Metazoa; phylum Chordata; class Lepidosauria; order Squamata; family Dipsadidae; genus Erythrolamprus; species Erythrolamprus reginae. The sequence continues at coordinate 95,564,732 of NC_091951.1, read as the reverse complement.
ACGTATGCACCACAAAGTGGTACTGAGTGTCTTATTTTGAGGCATCTGCGCATTGAAGCTTTTCTGTGACACTTCTGCCATGGTGGTTGAAGAGAGAGCTGGGAAGCCATCCAAACACTAATACATCAGTGCAGAAGTACTATATTGTTTTCCCCAAGATCCAAACAATCAGCAGAACCCTGTTCTTTCAAAACAGGCATTCTATCATGTCCTGACCTGATTAATGAGTGTTTATTTGGTGGGCCATTTATTTGTCTGCTTAGGGAAAGTGCTAGAAAAGTCATGAATATCAGCAATTGTGTCTGTATGTGTCTCTGTGTCTATGCACATATAGATAGGTGCTAGCCATGTTATTGTTGCAGTAAAATAATGAAAAAAGACTTGCAGAAGTATTAAAAGAACATCCATATGGAATTAGGTTGCATATATTAATTAAAGATATTGTCTCAAGCATTAGAATTTATCTGATTCCATTTTTAAGAAAACTTGTTTTGTTTATTGAAAGACGTATTTCTAAAGTGAATTTACTGCAGTGTAATACTATTGCTATGAATCTGTTTCAAAAGCTAAATGTGGGAGAAGTTGATATGAAATATAGGAACATAAAAATGTGCTGATATGCTAATATGCTGATAAATGTAATATAGGCCAATATTATTGCAAGGAGTAGCAATAAGAAGAAACAGCTAAAGAGAACAGTAAATCATATGTTTACATGCAGAATATTTCTGGTTTGATTCTAGGAAAAGTTGGATATATTTTTGCCTGAACTTTCATTTCAAGTGTTCCATAGAGTTCCATACCAATGTTCTAAGCTGATATAAGGCAGTTTCTTACTTTAATGGCTGTGTAATGGTGAATAGAAAAAAATACTATTATTGTTTGTTTAGGCAGATTTTATAATCTCTATTGTTTTAATTTTTTCTTATCATGTTAGACTTATGTTAGGGGAGTGATATGCAGTTAAAATGGCCTATAAAGCTAAATAATAATTACCTGTGACTAATTCTTTCAAACTTTTGTATTAATTATAAAGTTGGAGTGCTTCTGTAGACATGCACAGAGAACCCCGTAGGGTATTCAAAATGAATTTGCAAAAAATTGTGTTGTTAATCTTTTAGATAGACAGCTTGTAGCCTCCAGTTATATTAATTCCATTCCTCCAAACATGACTGCAATATAACAATGTAAATTATTCTTTTATTGTTATTTTTTGCATTTTTATAGTCTACTTCTTACAAAGTACAGTAACCTTGGGCAAAATCTTAACTCTAAAACACTAGTTACTTTCTTTTTTACAATACATACATAAATGTCTTTTTCTAACTTGTTGCCAGTGAAAATTCCCTAGGCTATTGATAGAATCATTTGTTTTGTGAGATGGGCAGTTATATAAATTGTAAAATTAAAAAGATCATGTTCTGATCATGTTGATTTAAAACCAGATGACCTAAGAGAAGATTTGGAAATTTACAGAAAGTTTATGATTATGCAAAACTGAATTAATTTGCTCTATGAATCAATGCATTTAAAGCAAGAGTTGAAGTTCTGAGGTCTTTAAGGGACTATAGTTGCTCACCCAGGCAACATATTGAAATTTAATCTCCATGAGATGGAAACACCACCAATGAAAGATTTGGGTGTTCTGCTGAGTGCTGTTCAACTTGTTCTGAAGGCAGATCATGAAGCACCTTCTTCTAGCTCATGCTAATAGGCCAACAGTGACTCTACCTTGATAAAGAAGGGTAGGTTTTAATGGACTATGCTGTAGTAATCTCCTATTTAGGTTGCAGGCTGCAATGCCTTATACATTAAATGGGTTTTAATAACATTCTAAACAATTCAGTTAATACAAACTTAAGCTGCATATAAAGTAAAGTAGAATTCTGCCTAGGAATTATGTATCAAGTTGTTGCTGCTAGTATGTAATTTATCATTTCCCCTAGTTTTCATATCAAGGCCTGGTTCAAAGAGTTGGTTTTAAATCCTGTAAAATCCTGCAGGGTTTGAGAAGCTATTATGAGGAGGATCAGCTTATTTCATGCATAACTTAAAATTATATGCTGAAGTCTGTTTCCAAATGTCCCTTCTTAGTATGAAAAAAGGCTAGGTTGCAGCGAAAAAGTACCTTTTTAGGCCAAATCATTGCTATGTAACACCTTCCCCAGAGAAAACCTGTTAGTTCCTATCCTGATATGACTTGATATAACAAAACAAATACATTTTATTTCCCTTAAACATTTGTGTTACGGGTTTTATATGAAGTGTTCTGAATCTTATTCCTCTATGCTCATGCTTAGATGTATTCACTGTATATATCTTAAAAATATCATTCATGATAGCCATCCCGAGTCCTCAGAGTGGGTTGGCATAAAAGTCCAATCAAATAAATAAATAATAAATAAATCTTTGGTTTTATTTTATGGCTAGGTTAAGATAGTGATTGCTTTGGTGATCAATACTTCAATTTCTATGAGAGAATTCTAGCATTAGTTGAAGGGGTGCCAACCTCATAGGTAGACGTCCCACTTGGTTATGGAGCAGGGGGAACTTTGCTCCTAACCTTTCACTGTGACTTTCCCAACAATGAAAATGTCCAACCTGGGAAAGCAGGGAAAGAGGTGTGGAGAACTGGCCAGAGGTCAAATCCAAATTGCTGCAGCTTCTGATGCTACTGAATCTAACAGTCTTGCTGCTCTTCCAGCCTGTTTGTACAACTTGGGTCACTCATGCCCTTATCACCTCGAGGCTTGACTACTGTAACGCTCTCTACATGGGGCTACCTTTGAAAAGTGTTTGGAAACTCCAGATCGTGTAGAATGCAGCTGTGAGAGCAATCATGGGCTTTCCCAAATATGCCCATGTTACGCCAACACTCCGCAGTCTGCATTGGTTGCCGATCAGTTTCCGGTCACAATTCAAAGTGTTGGTTATGACCTATAAAGCCCTTCATGGCACTGGACCAGATTATCTCAGGGACCGCCTTCTGCTGCACGAATCCCAGCGACCAGTTAGGTCCCACAGAGTGGGTCTTCTCCGGGTCCCGTCAGCTAAACAATGTCGCTTGGCGGGACCCAGGAGAAGAGCCTTCTCTGTGGCGGCCCGGGCCCTCTGGAACCAACTCCCCCCAGAGATTAGAATTGCCCCCACCCTCCTTGCCTTTCGTAAGCTGCTTAAAACCCACCTCTGCCACCAGGCATGGGGGAATTGAGATACTCTTTCCCCCTAGGCCTTTACAATTTTATGCATGGTATGTCTGTATGTATGTTTGGTTTTTATAATAATGGGTTTTTAACTGTTTTTAGTATTGGATTATTATTATATGCTGTTTTATTATTGCTGTTAGCCGCCCCGAGTCTCTGGAGAGGGGCGGCATACAAATCCAATAAATAAGTAAGTAAGTAAGTAAGTAAGTAAGTAAGTAAGTAAGTAAGTAAGTAAGTAAGTAAGTACAGTACTGAAGCAGGCAGTCCTCAGGTTACAACCGTAATGGAACCTGCCAATTAAGGTTGTAAGCCGCAATGTCATAAAAGAAGTCATGATGTGATTGACCCAATTTTATGACTTTCTATGGGTGGTTGTTAAAGTGAATACTATGGTCATTACGTAAACCCATTTGCTATGGGTTCACTGTGGACAAAAAAATCAAAAGTAAATGTGAGATTTCAGGGAAAATTGTCATAAGCCGTGGTCACGAGACCAGGCGACTCTGCGAATGGCTGTAAATGGAGGCTGGCTGTCAAGTGCCCAAAATGCAGTCGTGTGACCACAGAGTAGTCAGAACTTCAGAACCAGGTTCTATGTACCTTTTGAATGGGGTCTGTCAGAACTTTGAATGGTTACTGAGCACCTGGTCCCAAATCAAGGACTACCTGTAATTTCAGAAATCCATGGAAAATATTTCATAAGCTGGCCAGAAAGTTTTGCTTACAGAGAGTCCCATATGCTGCATCTATAAAATAAATCTTAGTATGAGTTGAGTCAACTTGTGTTTCTTATAATAAGAAATTTCATGCTAAAATCATGGAATCCTGAGTATTGTGAGCTTCTTGGAAAATATAGAAGTATGTTAAACAGATTGGAATGTGATAGTTTCAAATCAGATATATAAAATCAATAATATACGTCTATGACTATGGTAGCTAATGTAAATATATGCATTTTATGATATTTCTCAATTAAAATGGGTACTTAGGTTGATCCATTTATATATAAACTGATGGAAAATATATTTATAAATCATAATATAGGACCTGAGCAGGAAAGTGGTTACAGAGATAATAAATGGTCTCTGCCATGGGATGTTTTGTATTTTCTCTAAAAATGTAGTTTATTTTAATATAAATACTGGGGAGATACATCTATAAAGCAATGTATTTGCAGGTAATCAGTCAAAAACATTCATGTTTCCTAACAAGATCTTAAGGTTTGGGGAAACCTGTACCTTGATCTATTTGTGGTAGCAATACTAACAGGGTATTAATAAGTCTGCTAAGAGCATCTTGCTAATCCTCACAGCTAAATCAAAACTTCCACAGCTCATGTAAGTACCTGGATCTGGCTGTTGTAAAGTTTAAGTACTGTATATGAACAGTTTTCACTATTCTTCTCATAGCTCCTAACTTCATAAACTTGTTCTCTGCTTTTCCATAACATAATCTCTTAATTTGCAACATTCTACCACTATGCAAGAAGAGATCATGATTTTATTTCACCTCTGTTAGAAAATGTGTTTTATAAATATAACCACTCATCTCATGTGAGAAAGGAAATGAAGGAAATTCTGTGACTCAATTAGCTTGAAAAGACTGTGTAGCAACTGGTGGCGGTTAGGTCTTGGTCAAGGATAAGAGAGACCTCCAGCCATTGAAATGTCTTTCTTTCTTGTGATTTGTACATGTAGACACATATATTTTGTGGTGGTGTTCTTTCTTCAATAAAGATAAATTAAAAAAAAAGAAATTCATAAATTGCTTAAGATGCCACGTATATCGCCAGGCATGGGGGAATTGAGATATCTCCCCCAGGCTTATAGAGTTTTTGTATGGTATGTTTGTGTTGTATGCTTTTTTAAATGATGGGGGTTTTAGATATTTTCTTTTAATATTAGATTTGTTACATTGTATATTGTTATTATTATTGTTGTGAGCCGCCCCGAGTCTGCGGAGAGGGGCGGCATACAAATCTAATAAATGAATGAATGAATGAATGAATGAATGAATGAATAAATAAATAAATACATTTAATGGGGATTTTTGGATTAATTATATTATACTCTCTCAGTCCATGTTCTGTCCCAGGGCTGCTATAACATGGAAAAACTGAAAGAGAAAACACTACGTATGTCTCCTCGATGCCCTGGAGGAAAAGCCAAATATAATTCTAACAATTAAATAGTAAATAAATTGTAGTCTGATTTCTTCACATATATGACAATTTTAGAGCCACCTTCTTCTTATACATATCAATGTTTTCTGTCTGTACTGAAGACTAGGGTCAATTAAGTTGATAGAGAAAAGGTTATATAACTTCATATCACTCCATTATTGTTTATTACCGATCAATAAAATCATCCCTTGTGATCATCCAAATGCTTGATTCCTAGAGAATTGACATATTAACTTACATATTTCCTTTTCCCCCTGTAACTGCCCATCTTTTACATCAATAAAGGAAGAATTACTCACCTGTAATTATTCTCCTTTACTAAGTTGGTCCTCTGGCTCTCAGTCCTTATTGGTACCTACGAGGAAAAAAACAATTACTTGTTGCTGGCTGACTGTAGCTAGTCTGCATTTTTGCAAGGCTTGGGAGACTGTAAGGCTGTGCTGTTCCTTTCACATCATAGTAACTTTCGAGGCTCATTGCTCACTCCACCAACTATTTTGGTCTCACTTCCCCCGTATATAATAGGCTGCTGTTAGTTTCTAGTGCACTCCCCTTTCTCTCTTCTACCAACACCCACATTTGTGCCTTCATTTTTAAAATCTCACTGCTGAACAGGTGTTGTTCCTTGTTCTCTTAAAATGTCAGGGAAATAATCCATAAGGAAGGAATGTAATTCATAAGGGAAAAAATTCAGGTCCGCAACCTTGAGTTTTTCCTTCCACATTTCCTCTCTGTGGAGTAGCCTGCCACTTAAAATAAGGTTAGCACTCTCCTATTGTCATCCTGGAGGAACATTAAACACCATCTCTTCATTTTTCTAGATGACGGTGTTAAGGTTTGAGAGACTGTTTACGTTACTTTGACTATTTTTAATTCTATTTTCTTTTCTTCATTGAAAACTGTGAAAATGTAGAATGCATTGGGTGATAGATAAATGTAATAAATAAACATCCATTGTAAAGGCCTCCTCAGTGTACTTCCACTGCCATTTTACAAAAATGCTTTGCTTTTAATGTTTGCTATCTTAATATCCAGGGAATATATACTAGCTGGTGTTGGGAACATGGATGAAGATTCTGCCAAAATCCATATTGTGAAATGGAGCAAGATAATTCTGAACAGATTTTCATTTCTTAGCAAGATGGAAAACAGTCTAATTCTAATATTTTTTTTCATTTGGGTCTTCAATGGAACTCTTAAGTTCTGGATTTCAGGTATTGTATGAAAGTTAGCATTATAGTAGTATTCCAAACAGAACTGAGGACTAGTGGAAAATGGGAAAAAGAGAAGGAATATTACATTCAGTAAGTAATAAGCTGTCCTGCAGTTGGAGTGACTCTATAAGTCCATGATGGCTCACAGTATCTTAGGATATATTGATAATTTTGATAATTTTATAGACTTCTTTGTTGCACAGACGACTCTTCTGATTGTGCCTGGAATATTGCTTAGGAGTTGCATTAACCACTTAACCAAGCTTAGTCATCAATAAAGGCAGAAAACACAAATCATTTCTTTGTATTTTTGCTTCTGGCATAGCCAATGATTCTGCATCAGCAAGGGACATCTTCATCATTACTATATTTTTTGAAAAAGTAATTTTTATTTAATATATATATTAAAAACCAAACACAGACGCAACATGTAAACAAACACTTACACACATACAAATTAAATATTTTTAAGTGGGTCAGTGTCCGTATTTTAACATTCTTGTCCATATATTATAAGTTCATATATATGTACACATAGTCCTGTATAATAAACCAATTTTCACTGTGAGTTTGTTTTCCTTTTTTGTATCCATTTATACCACATTGTCCAAATAGAATAATCATCCGAGTCTTTTTTTATCATTCAATTCCATGGTTAGTCGGTCCATTTCTGCACAATCAAAGATTTTTTTTAATGATCGCTTTATCTCTAGGTACTTTTGAGTCCTTCCATTTTTGTGTGTAGGTGATTCTTGCCGCCGTCACAATATGTAGCAATAAATATTTAATATTGTTTGGATATATTTTCCTAATAATACCTAATAAGAATAATTCTGGGGTGAATTCAATCATGGTTCCTGTTATTTCTTGCAACCATCTATGGAGGTTCTTCCAATATTTTTTAGCTTCGTGACACGTCCACCATTACTTTATATATTACTCCTTTTCTTTTAATAGCCCGATTGGTCTGAAAATTGGCAAGAATGTACCACTACAAATTTTGTTATATTCTGTCCAGGCACAATGAAGTTATGGGCACTTGAGTTCAGTTTTGAACCTTTTGCTCATTGATTTTATATGATGTTTGGTCCAGAGTTTATCTTTCAACTCCAAATGCAGAAATCAATTTGCACTGAAGCAACAATGTGTTTGTGGGTTTCAGTATTCCCAGAGATCTTCCTTGTGGCCACTAGGCTTCCTGTCTCACTTATGTTCTTAAAAAAATATTTAATATAGTAAATTAAATAAGAAGTTGCATGCTATAAAGCAAAGCAAAACTAACCATCAACCTTTAGCATCGTATTTATTCTGAAGTTTGGATTTATTTATTTTATTTATTTATTTATTAGATTTGTATGCCGCCCCTCTCCGTAGACTCGGGGCGGCTATTTACAAAAATCCCGCTAGAATATTAAAGGGGATCGAGATGGGTGATTTTTTATACTTCTTAGTAAATAGCCAGCATGCCTACTATGACAATCATGTTGTAGGCAAGACTCCTATAACAACAATTCGTAAATATGCTACCACATGCTCTCAAAATTCCAAATGTCTTTCTGGCTCAAAAAGATATCTTGTTCATGGATTGCCTCCAAAGTGGGATGAACTGCCTTGGATAATTTCCAGAACTTCAGACTAGGCCCCCAAATTATATCAGGCAGGCAGTTTTTGCAGCCTTAATATATAGAAACATCCATGCTGGGTAAATTCTCCAATCTTTCCTAGAAATCTATTTTAATTTGTTTTTCTGAACTGCTGGCTTTATTCTTTTTAACACCGTTGTTGTATCTTAGAATGCAAATCTTCTGGACAAGGGCCACGCCACTGCTGTGGTTTGTATGGTGACAATGAGCAAATGTAAAATGGTAACAGCGATAGCATGCTTCAGCAGAAAAGAAGCTTTCTGAACAGCTGTTGCAAAATCTAAGTGATGGCAATAGAAGAAACAGTCAAGTCCAAGAGAAATAGCCCAGATGGCTGACTGAGATTAAAAACAGAGTTTCAATTAATCAATGATCAAGTCATTAATTGCACAGATTAGTCGATTAATGTTGTTAAGCCTCCATCTTATTCCAAGAAACATGCAATAATTGCTTCTCATTTACCAGTTGTTTTGTTATTTCCAATTTCCCCCCCAAAACTAGTGCCTGGTATTATTTTGTCTTTAGAAATGTATTGGCTCTTCTCATATTATTTCTTTCAGCTATCAGCTTAATAGCTTTGTTTTCCACATGTTTCTATTGCAGTGATGGCTAGCCTTTTCTGAACCGAGTGCCCAAAGCATGCGTGTATGCACATGGATGTGTGTGCATGTGCCCAGACCCCCCCCAAAATGCAATGCACACGCGCCCTCTCGCATGCACACAGAGCCCCGCATGTGAACCCGGCACATGAGTATCATAGCCCTAATGACCAGCTGGCTGGTGGAGCTGAACTGGGATGACATTAATAGAATGCTAAATATACAATGGACAATCGCTAAGGAAATGGCAGTACTAGTTAAAAGTAATGCGGTGGGAGAATTTAGAGAAATAAAACAAGCAGCAATAGAAAGCGCTCAGGCGGTAATAGTTTTGGGTTGGAAGGATGCGACAAAATGGAGAATTCAAAATTGGTATAGCTACACGATGGACCATATTCAATTTGAAATTATGGATAAAAGGATAAATTTGGATAATGAAACTGAATTGAGACAACTGATGGGACAGTGGGACAAGGTAAGACGATATATGATGAGTAGAATCCAAGACCAAGCTATAAGAAATAAATTGGAATCACTCTATAATATGTAAATAGATATATTGCTCTTGGGTCAAAGTGGATTATATAAAAAACACCCCCGATTGGTGGTGGGGTATGTGTGTGTGTCGGGGTGGTGGGCACATTTCACTATGCACTGTTTTATGTTGTGTGTATATTAAACTTGTTAAAAATTAATTTAAAAATATTTTTTAAAAAAAGAACTGGGATGATGGCTCATAAGCCATCACGGATGTAGTGCATCTAGGTAGATTTGTGGTGTTGGTGGTTTGTTAGTAGTTAATATTCAATGCCTGCTGAAGAGAAGTAAATAGGCTACTATTAGTGTCCCGGTGTTAGTGAACATCTTTACAAACAGCTTCAGTGAAGGAAATTATCAAATTTGTAGGTAAGTCCATTAAGTGAAGCAACCAATATTTTAGAAGACAAAAAAGAATTCAAGTTGATCTTGATGTGTTGGAGAACTGGATTAAACTGCTAAAATAAATTGCCAGAGGATGTGATACGACATTGTGCATTTAAGTGGAAGAATTGATTACAGAATTTAACTAGAAAATCTGTGACTTGTTGACTCATCCTTTCAGAGATATTTCCTTACCAGTCATAGAGCTTTTAATATACTTGAAAAGTTTTCAAAAATTCAGAACATATTCATAGATGTATCTGCCTTGAAAGGAGCCCATCTTAAATTGTGTACAGTAGTACCTCAGTGCTCATTGTTAATTGGTTATGGGAAGTGTGATGAGATTTTTGCCATGAGGAAGAATGACACTGACAAGGTCTAGCTTATGCATTGAGTACCAAACAAACTATGAGTTCTGGGATAACATTTTCATGTCAAAATGCACTGAATACCAAATTTGGTGAGTATCAAAGCAGTTGAGTACCAAGATACTACTGCAGTACAGTCAGACATTAGGAGTTGACCACAGGAAATATTTTATGATTATTTGTATTATATAATAAAATGTTTTATAAAATTTGCCAAATTTTCATTCCATGGCAGTCATAGGCCCTAGGTTTTGGATGCAACTCATTTGAGTTACCTTGGCTGGAAATGTTTTCCCTATTATGCATCATTTTGCCCACTTAATATTTTAATAGCATACTAGGCAACCTTTAATGTGTTGGGTCATCAGAATGATTAAGAGAAAAAAACAGTGGGAATGGTAGTGACATCTGACTTCCTGTCTGTGTCTTATCCCAGCTGAAGCACACTCAAATACTGTACGTAAAGGGATAGGTTCGTGCTTTTTACTCAATGAATGTTCAGGAAGATTACGTGCAGTTGAGCAAAAACATAGCAATTTTGGTCTCTCTGTATCCAATTCCTATAATGTTCTTGCGGATTTAAATAGTAAGGATGTTGAAGGTATTAGCAAGGCCCCTCAGGCGGAGAATGAGGGGATGTTCAAAGGAGAAGTTGTTGTAAACGAGGTGCATAGTGTCACCAAACCAAGTCCAGTTAGTAGAAATAAAAAGAGGACACATTTTCTTGTGGGTGACTCAATTGTTAGAGGTGTTGATTTGGGACAGAGGAAGGATGTGGTGAAGGTGATGAGGTGTCTCCCAGGAGCCACTGCCCGCAGGGACAGGAGGCGGATTACAAACATTATCAAGGCTGTGAGTTAAGGTAATAACGTTGATGTGGTGGTGCATCTTGGCACAAATGATTTGTCCCAGAGAAATGTTAATGTAGTAAAAAGAGATTTTAAATGTCTAAGTGTGGAGCTGGGTAAAATAACTGATTCAGTGACTTTCTCAGAGGTGTTACCGGTTTGTGGCCAGGAGGATAAAACAACTTGTATCAGAGAGTTTAATGTGTGGTTAAGGCAGTGGTGTAAAGCTGAAGGTTTTGGCTATGTAAGTCATAATGTCAGTAGGTGGTCTAATAGGGAGTTGTTTAAGAGGGATGGTTTGCATCCACCATACAGAGGTACCCAGGTGCTCGGTGAGGAATTCAGAACTTTTTTGGACAGGCATTTAAACTAGGTAAAGGGGACAGAGATGTACCAGATGTGGATGATTTCTGTCCCCGACAAATGAGGATAAATCAGTTTCTGGAAGCTTATGAAAAGGGAGCTGTAAATAAAATAGATGTAGTTGTTGATGATAAGGGTCAAACTAATAAGGAAAATAATGTTCTTCGGGTAATGTGCACGAATGCTCGAAGCTTGAGCAACAAGCTCTGTGAGTTAATGGCCATAATATCTAGAGATAATTTTGATCTGGTTGCCATAACTGAGACATGGTTTAAGGATTCTAATGAATGGGAAATATCCATACCAGGATATACACTGTATAGGAAGGATAGAATAGAGAGAAGGGGAGGTGGAGTAGCCATTTATGTTAAAGAAAGTCTAAAAACAATACTAATTCAAAATACATGTAAAGATCTGGAGACCCTCTGGATTTGCATGCAAAATAAAGACGGTTCTGTCATTAGAATTGGGGTGATCTATAGGCCTCTAGGGCAATCTGAGGAACATGACAACAAGATGATGGATGAAATTACCCAAATGGCAGTAAAGGGAGATATTGTGGTTATGGGTGATTTCAACATGCCTGATGTTGACTGGAGTATCCCCAGTGCCCTTACGTGCAAAAGTAAGAATATAGTAGAGGCCTTTACAGGAGCAGCTCTGGCACACCTAGTTAAGACACCAACTAGAGGGGAGAATATTCTAGATTTAGTTTTTACAAATGGGAATTGGGTTTCAGAGGTCAAGGTGGGAGAAAATTTAGGTTGCAGTGACCATCTATGTTTGTGGTTTGATGTAAAAACTGATTGTGAGCAATCCTATACTGCAACAAAAGTATTAGATTTCAGAAAAACAAATTTTAATGAAATGGGGGAATATTTAAATAATGAATTAAAGGGGAGGGATAAAATGGCAGGAGCGAGCACCCAGGCCATCTTAAAAGCCACAAGACTTTATGTAAAGCAAATAACTAAAGGTAAAAGGAAGAAGAAACCGCTATGGTTTAGCAATGATGTAAGGGCTATAGTCAATGAAAAAAAGGCTGCCTATAGGAGGTATAAAGAGTCTGGAAGTATAGCTGATAGAGAGGTGTATAAAATGAGACAGAAGGAGGCGAAACAGATAATATATGCTGCTAAAGCCTCAAAAGAGGAAGAAATTGCCAAATCTCTAAAGAAGGGGGATAAAACCTTCTTCAGATATATTAGTGATAGGAAGAAGAAAAACTGCAGCATCACAAAGCTTAGTACCAGGAATAATACATGCATTGATGGGAATAAGGAGATCGCTGACCATTTCAATAGCTACTTCTGTTCAGTTTTCACAAAAGACACCTTACAAAATAATACTATAGGGGGATATAGCATTGCTTCCAGCTGTACGGATTCAGCTCCAGTGATCTTAGAAGCCGATGTCTTAGAAGAACTTGAACTATTAAAGATAAATAAGGCAATGGGTCCAGATGGCATCCACCCCAGAGTTCTTAAAGAACTCAGATCTGTCATTGCTACCCCCCTGACTGATTTGTTTAACCAATCCCTGTTAACAGGAGATGTTCCTGAGGATTGGAGAATGGCCAGTGTTGTGCCTATCCACAAGAAGGGCAGTAGAGAAGAAGCTGGTAACTACAGGCCAGTTAGCTTGACATCAGTTGTAGTTAAAATGATGGAGACTCTACTCAAAAAGAGGATAAATCAGCACCTAAAAAACAATAACTTATTGGACCCAAATCAGCATGGCTTTACTGAAGGCAAATCATGTCAGATTAATCTCATCGATTTCTTTGACTACGTCACAAAGGTGTTGGATCAAGGTGGTGCCATGGATATTGCCTATCTGGACTTCAGCAAAGCCTTTGATACGGTTGCACATAAAGAGCTGATAGATAAATTAGTGAAGATTGGACTTAATCCCTGGATAGTTCAGTGGATTTCAAGCTGGCTGAAGCATAGATATCAGAGAGTTATTGTTAATGGCGAGTATTCTGAGCAGAGACAGGTTACAAGCGGTGTGCCACAAGGGTCTGTTCTGGGTCCTATTCTTTTTAATATGTTTGTGAGTGACATAGGGGAAGGTCTGGTAGGGAAGGTTTGCCTATTTGCCGATGACTCTAAAGTGTGCAATAGGGTTGATATTCCTGGAGGGGTCTGTAATATGGTAAATGATTTAGCTTTACTAGATAAATGGTCAAAGCAATGGAAACTGCAGTTTAATGTTTCCAAATGTAAAATAATGCACTTGGGGAAAAGGAATCCTCAATCTGAGTATTGCATCGGCAGTTCTGTGTTAGCAAAAACTTCAGAAGAGAAGGATTTAGGGGTAGTGATTTCTGACAGTCTCAAAATGGGTGAGCAGTGTGGTCAGGCGGTAGGAAAGGCAAGTAGGATGCTTGGCTGCATAGCTAGAGGTATAACAAGCAGGAAGAGGGAGATTGTGATCCCCTTATATAGAGCGCTGGTGAGACCACATTTGGAGTACTGTGTTCAGTTCTGGAGACCTCACCTACAAAAAGATATTGACAAAATTGAACGGGTCCAAAGACGGGCTACAAGAATGGTGGAAGGTCTTCAGTATAAAACGTATCAGGAAAGACTTAATGAACTCAATCTGTATAGTCTGGAAGACAGAAGGAAAAGGGGGGACATGATCGAAACATTTAAATATGTTAAAGGGTTAAATAGGGTTCAGGAGGGAAGTGTTTTTAATAGGAAAGTGAACACAAGAACAAGGGGACACAATCTGAAGTTAGTTGGGGGAAAGATCAAAGGCAACATGAGAAAATATTATTTTACCGAAAGAGTAGTAGATCCTTGGAACAAATTTCCAGCAGACGTGGTTGGTAAATCCACAGTAACCGAATTTAAACATGCCTGGGATAAACATATATCCATTGTAAGATAAAATACAGGAAATAGTATAAGGGCAGACTAGATGGACCATGAGGTCTTTTTCTGCCATCAGTCTTCTATGTTTCTATGTTTCTATTGACAGCAGAAAAAGACCTCATGGTCCATCTAGTCTGCCCTTGTACTATTTCCCCGTATTTTATCTTAGGATGGATATATGTTTATCCCAGGCATGTTTAAATTCAGTTACTGTGGCTTTACCAACCATGTCTGCTGGGAGTTTGTTCCAAGCATCTACTACTCTTTCAGTAAAATAATATTTTCTGACATTGCTTCTGATCTTTCCCCCAACTAATTTCAGATTGTGTCCCCTTGTTCTTGTGTTCACTTTCCTATTAAAAACATTTCCCTCCTGAACCTTATTTAACCCTTTGACATATTTAAATGTTTTGATCATGTCCCCCCTTTTCCTTCTGTCCTCCAGACTATACAGATTGAGTTCATTAAGTCTTTCCTGATACGTTTTATGCTTAAGACCTTCCACCATTCTTGTAGCCCGTCTTTGGACCCGTTCAATTTTGTCAATATCTTTTTGTAGGTGAGGTCTCCAGAACTGTAACACAGTACTCCAAATGAGGTCTCACCAGCGCTCTATACAGCGGGATCACAATGTCCCTCTTCCTGCTTGTTATACCTCTAGCTATGCAGCCAAGCATCCTACTTGCTTTCCCTACACTTAACAATATATTCACAGGTTCTCCCCCTCCTTCCCTAAATTCACCTGGTTCGGCCTTGTCCAGGTTCAAAAATCAGGGTTGAGAAGTTCACAGGTCTAGGCACCACAGAGTGGGAGTTAATAGGTGAAGAGCTCGTGCTTGTTGCTACATTTTAATAGAAGCAGATTTTGTGTGGCTCGTTTAGCAGGGTGAAACTCCACCTTTATGAGAAGTCTGAGAGAGCCTTTGCAATTCTCTCTTTGTAGACCACCAAGCTCTTGCATTGGGAGGGAGTGGTAATTTCACACCCACATCTTCATAGAGCAATGACAGTCATATCGGCTGCTTGCTGTTTTGTCCTACCTCCTTTGCCTGCTCAGACAGCAA
Organism: Erythrolamprus reginae; assembly: GCF_031021105.1. Lineage (NCBI taxonomy): Eukaryota > Metazoa > Chordata > Lepidosauria > Squamata > Dipsadidae > Erythrolamprus > Erythrolamprus reginae. Next base: position 95,549,439 of record NC_091951.1, on the reverse strand, counting down.
GCCAACTGGTGGCCCTGCTCATCATCTGTCAGGACTTCTGAAGCCACCTGTAGTGCTGACTACTCCAAGTTTGAACTCCAAATGACCGTTGGCTGGACTGTGGCTGACTGCCCTTCAGCAGTTGATTGTGAGGCAGGTCTTCCTGGTCTCCAGAGAGCTAGGATGGGACCTTGACTAGCATGCCAGTACTGAAGTGACCACAGATTTTCCAAATTTCAATCCCACAGGAAGTCATGGGTCCTGGATTTTGAACATAATTTATGAGTTAGCACATTTGAGATAAGTTGGTTCAGAAAACCTTGTCCTTTGATGTGCTATTTTGCCCAGTTAAACGTTACAGACATGAGAGTTTTAATAATATAAATAGGTCGATGTTATAGATGTAGGTTTTTTCCAGATGCTTTACTATATGCCTGTGTTCTCTAGCATGTTACTCTCCTTCCATATTGGCTGGGATTATAAACAACATGCATCTGGATGGTTCTGGTGGTATGTGGTCTCCATTTCCCAGGGACAAGTCACCATGTCCTCAATACTGTCAGAAATGAAATTTTGTTTAACTTTTCAGCCTTTTCCATGAGGGGTGTTTTTCCTACTATAGCTTTCTGTCATATAGTTGTTGGAAATACACTGCTCAAAAAAATAAAGAGAACACTTAAGCAACACAACATAACTCCAAGAAATCAACTTTCGGTGAAATCAAACTGTCCACTTAGGAAGCAACACTGATTGACAATCATTTTCACATGCTGTTGTGCAGATTCAACTTTGTACAGAACATGGATACCAAGTGTATCGGTGGTTATTGAAACGGATGTCCATGTGCTGCCTCTATGTTGGTTGAGGCAGGCAGGGTTCCCTTGAGTACAATTTGTTGGGGGTCAAGGGAAAGGGAGGGTTTTGCCTTCTCTTTCTGCTCAAGATCCCCATGGACAATTGGTGGGCTACTGTGTGACACAGAATGCTGGACTCGATGGGGTTTGGCCTGATTCAGCATGGCTCTTCTTATGTTCCTATATTCTTATGTTCTAAAGCAGAGGTCCCCAACCTTTTTTGCACCAGGGACCGGCTTTAAGCTACACCAATTTTCCACGGCCCGGGGGGGGGGGCTTTGGTCATATGGGGGTGGGGTTATGGAGGGGTGGAGCTTAGTGACGCAGCCCTCCACACTTCTCCACAGGGCGGGGAGAATCAGGAGGCTCCTTTGGCGGCTGGGGGCTGCCTGGCTTTGTGATTTTGGCTGGGGGGGGGTTTAGGAAGGTCCTACTTCTCCACCCCCCAGCCAAAAATTCAAAGCCTATCTGCTGGATACGGGCGATGAGTGGGACAGAGCGGCGCGGAAGCCTCTTGCAGCAGCTGCTACAGCCACCGGCTTCCACGCTGCTCGTCCCACCCATCGCCCGTATCCAGCAGAAGCTGCTGCCCGAGTGCTCTTGGCTGGCGGGATTCAAAGTGCTGGGGTGGGGGGTGTCCCGACAGCCCCCCCACCCCAGTGCTTCGCCTCCCGCTGGGACACCCCCCACCCCAGCACTTTGAATCCCACCGGCCAAGAGCACTCGGGCAGCAGCTTCTGCTGGATACGGGCGATGGGTGGGATGAGCAGTGCGGAAACCTCTTGTAGCAGCTGCCACAGCCACTGGCTTCGGCGCCGCTCGTCCCGCTCATTGTCCGTGTCTGGCAGAAACTGCTGCCCGAGTGCTCTTGGCCGGCGGGATTCAAAGTGCTGGGGTGGGGGGTGTCCCAGCGGGAGGCAAAGCACTGGGGTGGGGGGGCTGTCAGGACACCCCCCACCCCAGCACTTTGAATCCCGCCAGCCAAGAGCACTCGGGCAGCAGCTTCTGCCAGACACGGGGAATGAGCGGGACGAGCGGCGCCGAAGCCGGTGGCTGTGGCAGCTGCTGCAAGAGGCTTCCGCGCCGCTCTGTCCCACTCATCGCCCGTATCCAGCAGATAGGCTTTGAGTTTTTGGCTGGGGGGGGACTTAGGAAGGTCCTACTTCCCCCCCCCAGCCAAAAACTCAAAGCCTATCTGCTGGATACGGGCGATGAGTGGGACAGAGCGTCGCGGAAGCCTCTTGCAGCAGCTGCCACAGCCACCGGCTTCGGCGCCGCTCGTCCCGCTCATCGCCCGTATCCAGCAGATAGGCTTTGAGTTTTTGGCTGGGGGGGGGGAGAAGTAGGACCTTCCTAACTCCCCCCCCAGCCAAAATCACAAAGCCAGGCAGCCCCCAGCCGCCAAAGGAGCCTCCTGATTCTCCCCGCCCTGCCCGATGCACCACCCTGTCCTGCATAATGTCCTCTGCCGGGAGGGCAGTGGCGCCGCGGACCGGCTGGAAAACCCCAACGGCCCGGTCCCGGTCCGCGGACCGGCGGTTGGGGACCTCTGTTCTAAAGTATTCAATGAGAATATTTCATTCATTCAGATCTAGGATGCATTATTTGAGTGTTCCCTTTATTTTTTTGAGCAGTGTATTACAAGTGGTAGCTATTTGGTTGAAGTTGGATGTTGTGGATGTACAGGAAGGAACCATTCTAATATCTTACAAGGAAACCCATAGCGCTTTCAGGATGCTTCTGTTCAAAAATCCTTCTGTAATTGGAGAAATTAGGAGGGGAAGGATCCACAGAGGTGAAGTGGAACATTAACAACTCATCCTTGATGGTACTACCAGTCCGCAATTAGTATTCTTTATTACTTTATATAATCCTATCTTCACATTCACTCTTCTAGGAAGTTGCACAACATTCTCAGAGACTCTTCTCATCCTGCATACAATCTTTTTGGACTGCTGCCTTCTGGCAGAAGATACAGAACAATTAAAACTCGAACCACACGTTTTCTGATTAGTTTTTATCCCAGAGCTATAATTGCACTTAACAATGAACTAAAGGGTCACCATCAGTGAGCTGTTGGACAGTATTACTTGGTCTATTGTGTGGATGTTTGGATGGTCCAGGGTGGGGAATTTGTGGTGGGTAGCAGTGATGGGCCACTACCGGAATGGTCAGGCGCTCCGCTAGCAATTTTTGGGATGTACTTGCAGCTGCGTGTCCCTGACTTGCGTACACACTCCCCCACGTGAGATTTGGCTTCTGCGCATGCACAGAAAGTGAAATCTCATGTCAAGACACAAGTGAGATTTTGGTGTTTTTCACCATTTTTGCTTCTGTGCATGTGCAGAAGCAAAAATCTCACACTGATAGGCACGCCCGCAACAGCCTCGGAAGGCACACTGGTTGTGCCGAAGAGAGCAGTCTTTCGCTGGTGGGTAGGGTGAATTTGGGGGATTGTTATGTGTGTTGGGCCTCGTCTTTAGGCATTATGTGAAATTTGTTGTAAGGGTATATTGTGTATATCCATACAATGACAATAATAAAGTACAGTGTTAAAAAGTACTAAATAAAGTACTTAATTCATTCCGCGACCAGGTTCTTAAGTAGAAACGTTTGTAAGAAGAAGCATTTTTTCCCATAGGAATCAATGTAAAAGCAAATAATGCATGCAATTAGGGAAACCACCGGGAGGATGGTGGCCCTTTTTTCTCCCAGGAGATTCCTAGAGAGGCCCCATGGAGGCTTCTCTGGCTCTGTTTCTGGCCCTGTTTCCTCCTAGGAGATTCCTAGAGAGGCCCCACGGGGCTTCTCCATACCTTTTCTGGCCCCGTTTCCTCCCAGGAGATTCCTAGAGAGGCCCCACGGAGGCTTCTCCCCACATTTTCCGGTTACAGTTTCAGAGGCTCGGGTTTGTAAGTGGAAAATGGTTCTTGAGAAGAGGCAAAAAAAATCTTGAACACTCGGTTCTTATCTAGAAAAGTTTCTAAGTAGAGGCGTTCATAGGTAGAGGTACCACTGTATTTAAGTTAAGTATTTAAGTAATAGGCTTGGGAGAGCATTGCAGGATAGAAAGGAAAAATACGTTTTTCTTGAAACCTCCCTGTGAGAATGTGCCAGATTTAAATGTATGAATTATTTAAAACTTTATTTTAACACTAATGCCACGATAAGAGTACAAATATTTATCACATTTGCAAATGTAAAACATTTGAATAATTGCTTTTGCCTTCAGTTCACTAACAGTGGAGAACAGTCGCATTACTAGAATCTGTTTGCGTTACTAGTAGAGAACCTAAATTGTCTGCATAGGCATTGGCTTGCCTGCTCTCTCTTTTATTGACTATGCTAAAGCAGAGGCATGAACGACATAATGGCTTTTCTCAATCACTGAAGTGCGCTGAACGTAGCCAAGGTTTTCTCCGTTTTCTGCTTGCATCGAAAACCTTGTCCTCCACATCTTCGCATACAGACATGCACACAAACACACACATATGCTTTGTTTCTTAGTTTTAACAATATTGTTCCCTCTGGCTCTTTTTGCAAATGTTTGAACAGCCTGTAATATAAATCCACATGTATGTTAGAGGTAAAAAATGATGTGATAAATGTCATCTTTACCTTAGGAAACAATTTGTTAATGGCACTGCGATTTTCTAGCTGTCTCTTTTTAAAATATTGCTAGATGGATGGATAGATAGATAGATAGATGGATGGATGGATGGATGGATGGATGGATGGAGGGAGGGAGAGAGGGATGGAGGGATGGATGGATGGAGGGAGGGAGGGAGGGATGGAGGGATGGAGGGATGGATAGAGGGCTGGAGGGATGGATGGAGGGATGGATGGAGGAATGGATGGAGGGATGGATGGAGGGATGGAGGGACGGACAGACAGACAGACAGACAGACAGATAGACAGACAGATAGACAGACATACAGATAGTTTGTTTGTTTTATTGCAGTTGTCAGCTGTTCTGAGTCCTTTGGGAGTGGGGAGGTTAAAAACTAAAAGAACCAGAACAAGACTCTATATAAAACATAGCTTGTATATAAATAATTATGGACCAGTTAGAGAATATCACTGAGAATGAGCCTTGTCCTGCTCATGTCCACCAAAATCTGTATCTGTTCACTAATTTCCTAGAATGCAACTGCTACCCATTGGATTCCTATGTCGCATTAAGCCACAATATAGTTTATTTAGGTTTGTTGGCACAATGTGTGAATCCAGTACAGTATTGCAAAATTGAAACCATTGTAGTTGATATCCCAAAGGTGCTTTTTCTAGAGGCAACTGGACTATCTAGTTTTTCTGGTTGTTGTAGACTGGAGATATATTATATTGAATCAACCCCCCCCCCCTTTGTTGAGACAGGGATGCTCAGTTTTGACATAGATGGCTTCTTGGCCTGATGGATTTCTTCTTCTAGGGACAAGATTCAGCAGTCCATCTATATTTAAAAGACAAAAGCCACACTTTTAAAGACAGCAAATCCACACTTTGGACTGAGAGAACCACTGGTTTAAAGAGGGGTCAAAGAGTCCATCTATGACAACAATGAACAGTCCTCTCTCAACAGAGAGGGAGGGATTCAATATCATATATTTACAGTCTATAAATTCAATCCTTTCAACAGTTCCAAGAAGGCTCCATACCTACTTGCACTGCTCAGGTGACCCTGAAGACACAGTTAAACCTCCAGGAGGCCTCCATGACTCTCTAAAGAGATGCAGATGACCAGCTGTCTGCAAAGAGTATAAATCCTTCCATTCCCCACCATCCAATCAGAGATGAAAAAGCTTCTTGGGTGAGAAGCGAAACGTCTTCAAAGAACTAGAAAGTCCAGTTGTCTCTGGAAAAAGCACCTTTGGGACAACCATGACTGAGAATCATGGCCAGCTGATGGCTCTTTATTTTATATGAATGTAGCCTTATCCTTATCCATATGCTTATGGCTCAAACAAACCATGATTTAGTTCACAATACCTTAATTTAGCCACTGAAACATAACAGGTGCCACATTTCATGTTACCACATTAGGGCTAGTTCCTTAATTTAGCCACTGAAACATAACAGGTGCCACATTTCTTGTTACCACATTAGGGCTAGTTCTGCTGAGAGCAATTAAAGAATGATATTGTAGGATTTGAGTGGGGTAAGGAAGCAGATAGTAATTTTGTTCCAGTAAGCCCTGCACTCTTGCCTTGCTCTCTAGTTTGAACAGTAATTCATGGTTGATGTTGTTGGTTGTTGTTTTTTTGTTGCAGAAATGCACATCTGATATTTTTCTGTCCTTTTTCTACTCTCCCCCACCCTCTTCTACCCTCTGTTTTCACAATCTGGTTGCCTTAATACTTATGGAAAGCTGCCAGAGGGCACTGATTACTAAATCTGTGAAGGTGTATAAAAATTCCTCAGAAAATAGACTCAAGGCAAGTTCTACTAAAGTTATATTTAGAAGATAATAATAATTAATAATAATAATAATAATAATAATAATAATAATTTATTAGACTTGTATGCCGCCCCTCTCAGAAGACTCAGGGCGGCTCATAACAACAATAAGAACAATATAAGGTACAAATCTAATAATTAAAACTAAGACTAAAACCCATTATCTTAAAACCAGTCAATATTACACAATCAAACAATCAAACATACAAAGTTATGTATGACTGTTAATATTGATTGGTTGATTAATCAATCAATCAATAAATAAATGTTAACAGCCATACATAACTTTTAATGGTCAGAAAGGGGGGCATGTGCTAATTGCCCCATGCCTGGCAACATAGATGAGTCTTAAGGGTCTTGCGGAAGGCGAGGAGAGTGGGGGCAGTTCGAATCTCTGGAGGGAGCTGATTCCAGAGGGCCGGGGCAGTCACAGAGAAGGCTCTTCCCCTAGGCACCGCCAGATGACATTGTTTGGTCGACGGGACCTGGAGAAGGCCAACTCTGTGGGACCTTATCAGCCACTGGGATTTATGCAGCAGAAGACGGTTCTGTAAGTAATCTGGTCCGATGCCATGTAGGGCTTTATAGGTCATCACCAACACTTTGAATTGTGTCTGGAAACCAATCAGCAAGCAATGCAGGCCACGGTGTGTTGACAAAACGTGGGTATATCTGGGAAGACGCATGACTGCTCTTGCAGCCGCATTCTGCACAATCTTCAGTTTCCGAACACTCTTCAGAGGTAGCCCCATGTAGCCCCATGATAAATGAAATGATAGCAGATCACCAAGAGTAGACTGGTGTTCACCTGGTAACTTACACAAAGAGTAACAAATGGGCCCAGTGATCACTTATACATATGGGGAGCCAGTTGGAAAGAGGGCTTCATGATGAAATTGATGAGGTGAGAGCATTTTCAAAATGCTTCAGCTTCTACATTTGGGACAATGTACCATGATGTAACTTTGCCTTCAGGAGACACACAGTTTAGAATCAACTCTATCTCCATTTTATAGATAATCTGATACGGGTCAGAAAGAGGAATATGAAATGTGTCACCCAGATGGTAAATTCCTGCCATATAATTATGTAACTGACCAGAGCCGAGGCGGTGCAGCAGGTAGAGTGCAGTACTGCAGGCCACTAAAGCTGACTGCTAGATCTGCAGGTCAGTGGTTCAAATCTCATCACCGGCTCAAGGTTGATTCAGCCTTCTATCCTTCCGAGGTGGGTAAAATGAGGACCCAGATGGTGGGGGCAATAAGCTGGCTCTGTTAAAAAAGTGCTATTGCTAACACGCTGTAAGCCACCCTGAGTCTATGGAGAAAGGTGGCATAAAAAATCAAATGAATGCATAAATGAATGAATGAATGAATGAATGAATAATAAATAAATAAATAAATAAATAAATAAATAAATAAATAAATAAATAAAGTCTATGAAAGTAGCTGACCATTTTGTCTATGGTTTCTGCAATACACACTTTTATAATTAATTGTGAAAAAGAAGGCTCAAATTCAAAATTCTAAATATTTTTATGGTTTACCTATACAGTGGTACCTCTACTTAAGAACTTAATTCATTATGTGACCAGGTTCTTAAGTAGAAGCAATTTTTCTCATAGGAATCAGTGTAAAAGCAAATAATGCGTGCAAACCCATTAGGAAAAAAATAAAATCTCAGAATTTGGGTGGGAGGAAGAAGAGGAGGAGGACAGTCACTGCCGAAGGAAGAAGGAGAGGTGAGGGGAATCAAAAAAATCCCAAACTTTAAGGCTTAAAAAAAAAGAGGGACTCTGAGGCAGCGAGGAGGAGCACGTGCCTTCCATACACCCGGCGTGAGGCTGCCTCCCATACACTGGCTGCTACTACCTGCTGCCTCTTCCTTCCCATGCGGAAGGGCTCCCCTCTCTTCTCGCTCGCTTGCTTTGTAGCCAATGCCTTTCCTTCACTGTGGTGACTCCTCGGCTGCCCAGAGCAAAGGGGGCATTTATTTTCTCTGGCCGCTGGCAGAGGTTTATTCCCTGTCCAAGTGCCCAGAGAAAAGAAAACGCTTTGTTCGCTCTGGGCTGCCAAAGCCTCCTTAAGGGCCACCAAAAGGCTCCTCTGGCAGCCCAGATGGCCAGGATTAAAGGGGGAATGGCAGGAAACTGGCCGGGCCTTCGTGCCGCTCAAAAATTTCCTGGGAATTTTTTTCCAGGCTCGGGTTCTTAAGTAGAAAATAGTTCCTAAGTATAGGCAAAAAAATCTTGAACACTGGGTTCTTATCTAGAAAAGTTCTTAAGTGGAGGTGTTCTTAGGTAGAGGTACTACTGTATTATTTTTTTAGTGATTTATCTGTTTGTATACATCTATGTTTCTTGTTTCCTCCAGTAGCTCAAAGTAGTTTGTTCAGCAGCCATTCATCTTATTTCTCCAGCAAACCTTTGAGATAGGTTGGGCCAGGGGCAGATTGCCATTACCGCTGTTACAGGTGCACTGCGCATACAGCTTCTGTTCTCTTGTGTTGTGCATATGCACATACCAGTGTGTTTTTACTTTTGTGCATGTGCAGGAAGCAAAAAATGCGATGAAATCTTGCATTGGGACGCTTGTGGTGATTTTTTTTGCAGAAGCAAAAAGTTGCCAAAATCTTACGCATGTCACCTCACAAAAATATCCTGGGATGCATGCGCGCATGCAAAAGAAATGAAGCTTTGCACACTGTGCGTTACTGGTGCACCATCCTCTACCGTACCGGTAGCAACCCGCTACTGGGTTGGGCCAAGAATAAGTGATCCAGGTCACCCAGTGAGTTTCCAAGGCTGATTTGAACCTTGGTCTCCCTAATCTTTAACCACTAAATCATACTACATTGGTACCTCTACCTAGGAATGCCTCTACTTACAAACTTTTCTAGATAAAAACTGGGTATTCAAGATTTTTTTGCCTCTTCTCAAGAACCATTTTCTACTTACAAACCCAAGCCTCCGAAACTGTAACTGGAAAAAGCAGGGAGAAGCCTCCGTGGGGCCTCTCTAGGAATCTCCTGGGAGGAAACAAGGCCAGAAAAGGCAGGGAGAAGCCTCCATGAGGCCTCTCTAGGAATCTCCGGGGAGGAAACAGGGCCGGAAAAGGCGGGAAGAAGCCTCCGTGGGGCCTCTCTAGGAATCTCCTGGGAGGAAACAGTGGTTTGTTTGTTTGTTTGTTTGTTCATTCGTTTGTTTATTCATTTATTCATTTATTGGATTTGTATGCCTCCCCTCTCCGTAGACTCGGGGCGGCTAACAACAATGATAAAAACACCAGCATGTAACAATCCAATCCATTACTAAAATAACTAAAAAAAACTTATTACAATTGGTTTCCCCAATTGCACACATTATTTGCTTTTACATTGATTCTTATGGGAAAAATTGCTTCTTCTTACAAACGTTTCTACTTAAGAACCTAGTCACAGAATGAATTAAGTTCATAAGTAGAGGTACCACTGTACATAGCTCACAGTGTATCTGTTGAGTGCTAGGCTCATTCCCCCGCCCCCTGCTTGCAAATGTATTATCAACATATACATATCTGAAACCATGTAATTCTGCAAGCAAATCAAAAAATAAGATAGCTGGTTCTAGTTATTGCTTTGCTTGGCATAGCAGCCATAAACACCAGCCACTGCAAGCTGATATAATTTCATTTATTTATTGTTATTTTTCATATTCTGATCAATGCAACATAGCTGTCAGCTGTTATTAGTCATTACAAGACATTCTGCAAAAAGGATAAGGCTTAACTGAATCATCCAAAGTTGTCGACATTTAATGTAGTCAGCAATATGTGACAGAAAGCTTAACAATAACTCACCAGTTAAATTCCTGCAGTATAACTTTCTTGTGAATCATTTTGCATCCTTGAGAATGAATACTCTATGTTCTAATGATGTGCAAATATTTTCCTGTCTGGCTCAAAGCGAATAATTAAATTCAGCCGTAGCAGCCCAACTTAAGGGCACCATCTTCCAATAGCGCTCGCATCTTAATGTTCTTCATATCTTTCATCTTTAGAGTTTTGATTTGTTTTGTTTTTTGAAACCTCAGACTTTTCATTTAGGTCTTAGATTTTCAGCTCCTCACCTCACTTTAGCCCCCTTTCCCGCCTCATGTAATTTACAACTACAGAATTACTAATTCCTGTTTTCTAGGCAATTGACTATGTCTCAGTTTTTCAAATACAGTGATACCTCATCTTACAAACCCCTTGTCATACAAAGTTTTTGAGATACAAACCCGGGGTTTAAGATTTTTTTGCCTCTTCTTCCAAACTATTTTCACCTTACAAACCCAAGCCACCGCCACTGGGATGCCCCGCCTCTGGACTTCTGTTGCCAGCGAAGCACCCATTTTTACGCTGCTAGGATTCCCCTGCTGGGATTCCCCTGCAGCATCACAAAAACACGGATTTCCGGAGGTGGGGTTTCCCATGGAGGGGAGCCTCAGGGGAATCCCAGCAGTGCAAAAACGAGTACTTCGGCTGGCAAAAGGGGTGAGTTTTGGGCTTGCACGTATTAATTGCTTTTCCATTGATTCCTATGGGAAACATTGTTTCGTCTTACAAACTTTTCACCTTACGAACCTCGTCCCGGAACCAATTAAGTTCGTAAGACGAGGTATCACTGTACTCTGATTCTCAGCATTCAGCTTTTCATGCCTTTCTTGCTGTAATAATATAGGAATAGGAATATAGGCATATATACCTCTAGGAATATTCTTCATTGGTCAAGTGTGATTAGACACACAAGGAGTTTGTCTCTGGTGCATAAGCTCTTGATGTACACACAAACTACATAGTGATAAGTCATAGATCATAAATCATAAGATGCAATCATAAATCAACAATGATATATTACTCCTGGCTTGTTTTCTGCAATTTAATTTCTATGGGAAAGTGGAAGGTTTTTTTCTTTTCTGCTTTTCCATTGGGCCATATTTCCTTTTCTTCCAGTCCTGTTTTAAATTGTAGCATAACGTTAGAACAGTACAAGCGGATCCACAAAAGATACAGCTAGTCTAGCATTCTATTTTCTATGTTGCCTTTGGGAAGTATTGTAAAGAAACATGCATACTTGGGGCAATGCAGTATAGAGCTAACCATAACAAATTATTCAGGGATCAATAGTCCTGAACCTTATTTTTCTGGGTGATCTTTCCTAGCTAGATCAGCCAAGATGGACCCTCTTAGATGTAATGTTGTGTCTGATGAAAATTCCCAGTGGTACTGTTTTGGAAAAAAAAAGTTTTGCTTCTCTTTCTGCCAGAATACTGTTGAGGTGAAAAACATGTTTTGGAATGAGATCCATCAACCATTTCTGATTGCCAATTACTCAAGACCCACCTTTGTCGCCAGGCATGGGGGAGTTAAGATATTCCTTTCCCTAGGCCATTACAAGTTATGCATGCCCCGAGTCTACGGAGAGGGGCGGCATTCAAATCCAATAAATAAATAAGTAAGTAAGTAAATAGGTAGACAGACAGACAGACAGACAGACAGACAGACAGACAGACAGACAGACAAACAAATAAAAAGAATGGAGACATGGTTGAAACAGTTATGAGTTCTATTGAATAGCCCTGAATTGCTAACGTTTTCATGCAGGACTTTTGTACCTATGAAAACTGCACAGCAGACTGAAGGATATAAAGATAGGTACATATCACATCCTACTCTTGCCGCAAAATGCTTTTATTGTGGTTTCATGCATGCGGAAGAGCAGATATCTTCCCATTTATCCCTGTGGCTGCTGAGCAATGGAGCAGGATAACACATTTGCTTCTGAGCTAGTTAAACAGCTTACAAAGGGGAAAAGAGGTTAGTTAGCGTAGACTAGATTCTCATGAGGGCCTGATGCTTCTTTCCTTTTTGTCACTCTGCTCTGTCTTTCATGGTTTTGTGTCACCCTTTCCAGAACTTTCCACTCAGCAGTGGCATTGCAGGAAAATCCAGGAAGCTGAGCTCTAGACATTTAGCGGCCATAAAGTTTGGGGAAGACAGCTCTGCATTTAAGAGAAAATAATGTAGTGAGCCCAACAGTATAGTCAGCAGTAAAAAGGGAAATTTTATGTTCCTTTTTTTTTATCCCCTTGCCTGCTATTTCAGTATATTATCAGTTCTGAGGCCAGGTTTTTTTTAGAGGTTTTTGTTTTCTTTTCATTTCATACCTGCAATGGTGCCCTAGGGGTTACCTGAAAGGATCTTAGGCATCTGTCAACAACTCAGTTAACATTTTGCCTGAGTTTTTGTTTGCTTGTAATGTATCTTGATGCTGTATTAATAATTGATAGCGAACTTCATTCTTAATTGACTGCTATATTAATAATTCCTTTGTTTTGATTTTTTATCTAATTTAAAGAAACCCTAGTTATTCCTTTGGCTTCCGTTTTGCATACGATAGCATATTTTGAACATGATGCTGAACTAAAAGAATATGAACCATTCTTATTTTCTTATCTATACAGAACATCACATGGCTTTCATTTCATTTTCATACTTTCATTAGTACTTCAGCTGAACAAAAGGAGACATTACCATATTTGAGGCAGTGAATCCTAAGCAAGTGGCAAGTGTTCTTTGTACTATTAATTGAGCCATCTGGTGACTGAATCCAGGTTCGTCGTGGGCTATAAAGGAGGGCGAAGAAGTGACCCAGGGGTTTTCCCATGATATTGGCCTGCTTGTCAGAGGGAATAGTACCTCCTGCCTTGAAATAGGCAGTGGTTTATCCCCCTCCTCAAAAGGCTGGCATTGGTCTCAATAGTTTTTGACAAATATCAAGCCACCTCCAGTTTCCTTTTCTGGGGATGGCTATTACCTGCAGTTGATAAGAACTCTGAAGGAAGGATTGTCTGGACCTGTTTCAATCAGGTTTCAGGTGGTTTCTACTACTGAGACTGCTATGGTCATCATGTGGCAGAACAGAGATGGAAGTAGTCCATCCATCCTTGTGCTCTTTAATCTTTTAATGTGTTTTCTTTTTTAATTCTCATACATTTTATTTTCTGAGCCAGCTCCCTGAGTTGGTGGTTGGGGAAACTATTTTATAGGGGTTCTCTTCCTTTCTCTGGGGCTGAATCCAACTTGTGTGGGGTGGGGTGTAAAAACTGATCCTCTGTAACATGCTGTGCAGGCTTCCATTCTTTCCCCTTCATTTCTACATGAAACCACTGCCTGAGCCTTCCACCAGGTTGTGGTTTGGTTTCATCAATACAATGATGATACACAATTATATCTTTTGACCCCCGGGTCGGCCAATTGAGGTTGTCAAGGTTCTGTTCCAGAGACTGGAAAATATCTGTGTTTTGATGGGGAGGATATATATATAAACAGAGTAACGCAGAAAGACTAAATAAGATATCAGAATATATTGTGGCAATTTAATGAACCAGATAAATGAATGAAGACATGTTTGTATAAAACAGTAGTTTACTCTTCAGTGAAAAATATCTTCAGTCTCCTATGTACACAGAAACTTTATATCAGCTATATTCAGCTTACTTATGAGTACATATTCAACCAATCCAGGTTACAAGTAGATACAAAACCAATCCAGGTTTCTAGTAGATACTAAACCTATCCATGTTTCTTCGTATCACTATCTCAGTTCTACTCAATATCTAACTCACGCTCCAACTGCTCCAGCCAGCTAACTACCATCAACAGCAAATGACCAACAACCACCAACCCAACAAGTCCAACAAAGAAATGGTGACATTGATCTGCATATTATAATGCTCTGGTCCAATCACATTGCAGTTCACACCCAATGACTCAGCATGAGCATACTTTACATTCTACACGGTAATACATTTCAACTTTTAACTTTTACCTACAATGAAATATCACCCAGGATTACAATTCTTTTTTTTTAAATTTTTTTTATTGATTTTCATAAAATAGACAAACAGACATACAAACATTAAACACGAAATGGGGATACATTTCCCCCGCTTATCTTGAAAGTATAAATTCAAATACAGAAAAAGAATACATAGTTAGATATATGTTAAGTATTAAAAATTTTGCTAAATTTTGAATTAAAGTTTTTCACATTTTCACTAATACATATATAAAACCAAAATTCTTACCATATTACTTATATATAAACTAATTCTAATATAATTCTTAAACAAAATAGGTTTAACTAATACTAATATAACCCAAGCAAAAATAAGTACCTCATGTTTACTAAAAAAATAGATTATATATCTTGTTTTTTCTTATCTATCCATTTATAAACTTTGTTCCATGTTTCATAAAACTTTGTATCTTCTTGATCATTCAAATGTCTTGTCATCATATCCATTTCAGCGCAATCTAATATTTTTGCAATAACTTCTTCTCCTTTGGGGACTTCCTCCCCCTTCCAATTCTGCGCATAGATAATTCTAGCCGCAGTTAAAATATGTATAATTAAATATAAAATTTCTTTCTTATAAATCTGATTGGTAATTCCTAATAGATAAAATTCCGGGGTAATTTCTATATCTTGCTTTACAATTTCTTTTATTATTTTCTCTATCATCTTCCAGTATATTTTAGCTTTACCACAAGTCCACCATTGATGGTAATAAGTTCCTATTTCTTTTTTGCATTTCCAACACAACGGAGAGGTTTTAGGAAACATTTTTGCTATCCTATTTAGTGGGAGATGCCATCTATAAAACATTTTAATTTGATTTTCTTTTAATGACACTGATTTTGTCATTTTCCAATTATTAATCCAAACTTTCTCCCATGTGTCTATGTCTATTTCTTTACCGATGTTTTTGCACCATCTTATCATATTGTCTTTTAAGGTCAACTCTACATTTTTGTGCGCAATCAGAAATTTATATATTTTCCCTATTGTTTTTGTTTGGTTGAGAGTAATTAGGTTACTTAGTAAATTTTTATTCTTATTAAAAATGTAAAGTGTTTTGTCTTTCTGATATCTGGATCGAATCTGTGCATAGTGCCACCAATCTATTGTTATTCCTTCTTCTTGTACAGGATTACAATTCTTAACGTATAGCTCCTGAGGAATATGAGTTTTGTTATTTCCCAGCTTGGGCATCTTTGTTTCTTGGGGTTTGTTCTGTTATTGTTGGATAGTTTTTATTATTTTCTCATTTTCATCTTTTCTTGTGAACTGCTCAGAATTGTTAGAGTCAGGCAGAGTACAAATTGAATTCAATAAATAAAAAATGAAATACGAGTAAAATTTACTCTGACATACTTCATTACATTATTATTGCACCGCTTAGATCTATATTACTCTGCTCTAGATGTTTTAAAATCCTCTCTGTTTCTGGTAGTTTAATGATAGCGCCATTAATTCTGATGTGTTTTAATGACTTCTCTCAATAAAATAGCATTCAACAAACCCAAATTGAACCCTGCTTGTATCTTTGTGCCTATAGAGTTGGAATCCAATTTCAGTCAGTATGTAGCAGCACAAAAATGAATCAGAGATGTGAAGAATTGTGAATGTTGTATCTATTCATTTAACTCTTCCTCTTTCTTGAATTACTGGAATGCTGGTGGTTGCTGAATACAAGATATTTTTCTTTCTTTTCATTGAGATACTAATGAGGTAACAGCCTTTGACCAGTGGAAAAATGGAGCCAATAGATAATACTCTTTATCTTTTAAAAAAATTACATTTGGATTATTAAATTTTCAAACTGATAATAAGCATCTTAATGTAATGTGTTTAAATGGCTAAGGCTAAGCCAATAGTTTGCACATACCAGGTAGTCCTTGATTTACAACCAGAATTGATCCCAGAAAAGGTTGGTCATAAGTTATTAAGCATGTCATCACAAGATTGTGCCCAATTTTATATATATTTTTTGCAGTGGTCATTATGCAAATGCCACAGTTGTTAAGTGAATGCCATGGCCATTAACGCCATAGTTGTTAAGGAAAGTCATTGTTTGCAATGGGTGATTTTTCCCAAAAACTGGAAGTATAATAACTGTGACCAGGGATCTTGCAAAGAGCTCTAAATGTCAGCTGCTCAAAATGGGACCATGTGACCGTAGGGGACAGGCTGTCAGAATTCAGGTTTTAATTACCTTTTGGTTGGGAGTCCATTTTAACTTCATATGGTCATTAATTGACCAAATCAAGGACTACCTGTTGTTAAGACTAAATTTAAGGATTTCCCATTAATCATGTGACTGAGTAGCAAATACATTGAATTAAATGTTACTTTGCTAATAATTTTGCACATTTGTGCATTTCTGTACCAAACGAAGGTTGGTTAAAATATCTGCTTTTCAGAAGAAAACATTAGAGTTCATATCCAACAGAAAACTATTATTATGCTAAAAACTAAAAACTGAATTGCCAGAAAAGCCAGGTCTTCAATGCTTTCTGGAAGGTGAATAGAGTGAGGGGCAGTCTGGATCTCAGGTGGGTAGTTGGTTCCAGAGAGTGGGGAAGCCACAGAGAAGGCCCTTCCCTGTGGGCCCACCAGCTGACACTGTTTAGCTGACGGGACCTGGAGAAGACCAGCTCTGTGGGAATCTTACCAGTCTATGAGGTAGAAGGCAGTCTTGGAGATAACCTGGCCCTGAGCCATGTAGGGCTTTAAAGATAATAGCCAACACCTTGAATTAAGCCCAGAGACTAACAAGGAGCCAGTGCAGCTTGCAGATGATTGGTGTAATGTGAGTGTACCTAGGTGCACCCAAAACCACTCACGTGGCTGCATTCTGGACCGATATCTCTTCAGAAGTAGCCCCATCTAGAGTGTGTTGCAACTGTGAGGTGATAAGGGTATGAAGAGAGTCTCCGGATCCAAGTAGGGTTGCAACTAGTGCACCAGATGAACCAGTGCTAAGGTCCTCCTAGCCACAGCTGTTAGATGTTGGTCTAATCTTAGCTGTGGGTCAAGGGGGACACCCAAATTGCAGACCCATCCTGAGGGGGACAATTTCTCTCCCCCAGCGACAAGGATGGACAGTCGATACAGTCTTTAGGAGGCTGTACCCACAGCCACTCGGCTTTGTCTGGGTTAAGAAAAAGCTTATTGACACCCATCCAGACCGTCACAGCTTCCAGGCACTGGCACATCACATCTACTGCTTCACTGAACTGACGTGGGGTGGAGATATACAACTAGGTATCATCAGCATATTGCTATGCCTCACCCCAAAATGTTGGATGACCTCACCCAGTGGTTTCATGTAGATAGGAGGAGAGAGAGAACCAAGCCCTGAGGCACCCGGCCAACAAGGGGTCTAGGCAGTGATGGGCGACCAAAATTTTTACTACCAAACTGTGGGCATGGCTTATGCATTTTGTTTCAACATCTTTCAGTGCAGATTGGGTGCTCTGGGGTGGAGCTCCAAATTTTGCTACCAGAACTGCATTCCTGGCCATTCCCGCAGGAGCCCATCACTGGGTCTAGGGATTGACCTCTGTCCTCTTACCAACACAACACTGTGAAGAACCAGAGATATAGGAGGTGCCTCTCAACCCCAGCTCCCTTAGTCGTCCCAGCAGGATACCACGATCAATGGTATTGAAAGCTGCTGAGAAGTCAATTAGCACCAAGATAGAGGAATGACCCCTATCTCAGGCTTGCTAGAGATCATCTTTCAGTGTGAACAAAGCAGTTTCCATTCTGTAACGAGGTCTGAAGCCAGATTGACATGCGTCTAGTTAATTGTTTTCATCCAATGACTGTAGGAGTTGAAGTGCTACCACTTTCTCAACAATCTTTCCTACAAAGGGAAGGTTGGAGACTGGATGAAAGTTCTTTAATTCTGCTGGATCCAGGGAAGGCTTCTTGAGGAGAGGTCTCACCCCCGCCTCCTTTAATGGTTGTGGGAAGGACTCACTAACCTGAAGCCAGCCTTGTGTCACCTCCCTGCTGGCCGAAACCAGCCAGGAGGAGCATGGAGGAACTCATTGCTCCCACTGCCTTGTCTATTTCTTCAGGAGTCACAGGCTCAAATTCATTCATATAATAGGACTAAGACCTGCCCGGTCATCTCATTTGAAATTGCCCAATCAGAGTCCAGGTCTGTCGATAGAAACTGTGCAAACTCCTCAGTTCTACCCTACAGGGGCTCCTCCGTTCCCCCTACATTAAAGAGGGAATGAGTCACACTAAATAGTGATGTTGGGCACAAATTATTAATAATAACAGCATTGGAAGGGACTTTGGAGTTCTAAGTTGCTTTCTCCTTGATTACATTGACAGCTGACATTAGAGAACCATCTTTCAGCTGTGGCGAGGGGGGCATTTGCCCAGGTTCGCCTGGTGCACCAGTTGCGGCCTTACTTGGACCTGGAGTCACTGCTCACAGTCACTCATGCCCTCATCACCTCGAGGTTCGACTAATGTAACGCTCTCTACATGGGGCTACCTTTGAAGAGTGTTCGGAAGCTCCAGATTGTGCAGAATGCAGGTGCGAGAGCAATCGTGGGCTTCCCTAGGTATGCCCATGTTACACCAACACTCCGCAGTCTGTATTGGTTGCTGATCAGTTTCTGGTCACAATTCAAAGTGTTGGTTATAACCTATAAAGCCCTTCATGGCTCCGGACCAGAATATCTGTGAGACCGCCTTCTGCTGCCCAAATCCCAGCGGCCGGTTAGGTCCCACAGAGTTGGCCTTCTCCGGGTCCTGTCGACTAAACAATGTCATCTGGCGGGACCCAGGGGAAGAGTCTTCTCTGTGGCGGCCCCAACCCTATGGAACCAGCTCCCCCTAGAGATTAGGATTGCCCCCACCCTCCTTGCCTTTCGTAAACTCCTTAAAACCTCTGCCGTCAGGCATGGGGGAACTGAGTTATCTCCCCTTGCCTATATAGTTTTATGTATGGTATGTTTGTGTGTATGATTTTTAAATAATGGGGCTTTTAGACTTTTAATGTTAGATTTGTTATTTTAGACTTTTAATATTAGATTTGTCATTGTATATTGTTTTATCACTGTTGTGAGCCACCCCGAGTCTGCGGAGAGGGGCAGCATACAAATCTAATAAATAATAATAATAATAATTAGTAATTTGTTTACTATTAATTAGTAGTCATTGTTTAGTTTTCAGTCACAAACATTTGCATGATTATATTCAATAAACTTTTAAGAGTTTTATCTGATGAATATTATTGGAATAGCATGGGTTGTCACATTATGTTAGCACAGCAGTTGGTAAAGCCTATCCTTAACAGTTATTTTATTTTGTAGTCAGCCTTGAAATCAAACAATTAGTAATTAACTAATATATTCTCTGTTTTTTCTTAAATTTTTTTTACATGTTTACATGTAAAACTAGATACATATAATTAGGACTGGAAGATATCCCAGATATCTAATCATCCAGGCATCTAGATAATTCATATATGTTCTTAAGAGTTTAAATTATTTTCTGATTAAATGGTAACCCAATGGCAATATATCACTGTGAATTTATATTCGACATTATTTTAAGCACATTTGGAATCTGTGATGATACTGCTTAGAAATGTGAGCCAGCGTCTGAAATTGGCAGACTGGTATGTGGAAAATGTCACATTAATGTTTAACAGAACTGAAAAAGCCCAGATCTGCCTTGTTAGCATTTGCTAACAATGGACGAACCTTAAAAATGCGTTCTAAACTCCATTTAATTGGAAATTAATTGAGATTATCTAAAAACTGAGAAGAAGGTTTATATTTATATATATGCTGCACGAATCCCAGCGACCAGTTAGGTCCCACAGAGAGAGTGTTCTCCGGGTCCCGTCAACCGAACAATGTCGCTTGGCGGGGCCCGGGGAAGAGCCTTCTCTATGGCGGCCCCGGCCCTCTGGAACCTACTCCCCCCAGAGATTAGAATTGCCCCCACTCTCCTTGCCTTTCGTAAGCTGCTTAAAACCCACCTCTGCCGCCAGGCATGGGGGAATTGAGATACACTTTCCCCCTAGGCCTCTACAATTTTATGCATGGTATGTCTGTATGTATGATTGGTTTTTATAATAATGGGTTTTTAACTGTTTTTAGTATTGGATTATTGTTATGTGCTATTTTGTTGCTGTTGTTAGCCGCCCCAAGTCTGCGGAGAGGGGCGGCATACAAATCCAATAGATAGATAGATAGATAGATAGATAGATAGATAGATAGATAGATAGATAGATAGATAGATTAATTAATAAATTAGTAAATTAATTAATTAATTGCTGGCAATTGAACATTATTGAACCTACATGGTAAAAGAACAAATTCATCTTTTTATTGGCTTTTAAGATTTTATGAATAATATAAAACAAATGATACAATCAGAACTGTCCCATTTCTATGCTACTATAGCTATATCATGGTTAGAGATAATGGCTGGGCCTATACATACTTACATACATACATACATACATACATACATAAATAAATTTCTCCCCTGGCTTTCTAAGGGCTTGGAATAGTGCTTCCATTCCAAGTCCCTCTCCATTAATGAAGGTTAACTCCCCCCCCTCCCCGTTGCTTATCTTTTGCACAACTGTTGCAGCAGGAGCAGCAGAAAGGATGTGCATGAAGAAAGACCCGCTTTATCTCTTCTCAATTTCCCCCTTCATTGATCAGTCATGATAGAGAGCAGTACTTCAAGAAAAGGTTCTAGATGAGTAACTGGGAGGCCCAGTCTACTAGACTGTTAACATTCTCTTGTAGCCCTCAGTATCCCACTGAAGTTAAATGAGGCCAAAAAATTTAATTTTTTTAAGTTACCTGGGGATTGGGAGATATCACTCTTTGAAATTCCTGAAATGCTGTCCGCAAAATGACTCCTCAATATTCGCAAACAAAGATTCTGGTTTAGAGTACATCTTAGATAGATTTTAGACTTTTTAACTAATATATTTCTTATATGTTTTGTACTGCTCCTGTTGTAAGCCACCCTGAGTCTGCGGAAAAGGGCGGCGTACAAATCTAAGTAAATAAAATAAAAAATAATAAAAAATAAAATAAAAATAATAAAAATAAAAATAAAAATAAAAATAAAAATAAAAATAAATAAATAAAATAAATGATGAAATGAAATGAAATGAAATAAAATATAAAATAAAAAAAAGAACCAGTATGAGAGATGAAGTTCTGAGAATGCTTGCAATTGCAGAAGAGCAGCTGAGAAGGAGGAACAGCTGTTCCTGTAATCCACGGGTGTCAAACTCATGGCCCACGGGCTGGATACATCATGCGCTGGCCATGCCAGGGGTGGTTTCCACTTACCTTTTGCTACCAGTGCGCATTGTGATGTTTTGCATGCAAGCGCTCGCTACGCGCTTGCACACATGCATCCCGCCATGTGATTCAACTTACGCTCATGCGTAGAAAGAAATTTCAAGCCAAAAGACAGCTGAGAAGCCATCCAAACCAGGAATAAAAAGCTGATTCTACTTCAGCACATGCACAGAAGGATATTTCAAACCAAAAATTACTCACAAAAAAGATGGCGGTGTGCACAGACCAGGAAAGACAGCACTGGAGCCATCACGGCTTCTACTAGACCGCCTGCATTGGACCGCACTGGTAGGAACCCGCCCCTGGGCCACGCCCATTGCTATTTTTTTTTTTTAATAAAGTTTTTATTTACAAGGATGAATACAGTGAATACATTTAAGTACAAATAAAAATATAAACATGTCGAGATACAGAAGAAAAAGAGGAAATGGGTAATTAAGAAACAAAAATTGTGTGTCAAATTATGGCCTAGACAATATGCATTTAACAGTAAACAAGGACAAAACAAAACAAACAGACGGACAGACAAACAGACAAACAAAAAAAGAAAAAGAAAGACAGAAAGAAAAGAAAGAGAAAAAGAAAAAAGAAAGGAAAAGGCGGGCGGGTGTACGGTAGATCTGTATTGGAATTATGAACCAGAAATATTCTCAGTAGCTCATTACATTATATCTAATATTTTGAATTATAAATGAGTAAGAGAAAGTGTTGAATATATCAATATAAAGAGATTTTAAGAAAGCCAGTCTAATTTTAATATACATCGATGTCTCATACATCCATTTAGAAAAAAAAGGGAAGATTTGACACCAGATATATATCTATTTAAATATATAGGATTCTTAACATTTGTTGAGCAAATTGTTTTTTTTTTCTAACCAGCGATAGAAGGGATCCCAGCAGTTATTGAATAGAGAATCATTATTATTTCTAATTTCCAGAGTTAATTTGGTCATTTCTGCACAATATTTAATTTTTTCTATTATTAAATCATCTTGAGGTATGTCTTCGTTTTTCCACCATTGAGCAAATAGGCCATTGCTATTTTAGTGAAGGGGAAAAGTTGCAACAAGTCTCATTTATTTATTTTATTTATTTATTCGATTTTTATGCCGCCCTTCTCCTTAGACTCAGGGCGGCTTACAACATGTTAGCAATAGCACTTTTTAAACAGAGCTAGGCTATTGCCCCCACAATCTGGGTCCTCATTTTACCCACCTCGGAAGGATGGAAGGCTGAGTCAACCTTGTCAACCTCATGATGACAATGTGACGAGAAGTGAGTTTGACACCTCTGTTTTAATCACTTGAACAAAATCAGAAAGATGTTGAGGAAGATTTGAAAGTAGGAATGCCTTGGAAGAAGCTGGAATATCTTCTCCATTTTGGATTTTAAACCTAGGCAAAGCAAAGTTTGTTTTATTCTCTATGGATGACTTTTACAGAGCATCGTATTTCTTCCTTCCTTCCTTCCTTCCTTCCTTCCTTCCTTCCTTCCTTCCTTCCTTCCTTCCTTCCTTCCTTCCTGCCTTCCTGCCTTCCTTCCTGCCTTCCTTCCTATCCTTCCTGTGATAGATTGAATCTCACTAGGTTCAAGGTTGACTCAACCTTCCATCCTTCTGAGGTGGGTAAAATGAGGACCCAGATTGTTGGGGGCGAAAGGCTGATTCTGTAAACTGCTTAGAGAGGACAGTAAAGCACTGTAAAGCGGTATATAAGTCTAAGTTGTTATTTTGAACCACACAGATAAACTTGATTAGAGCATTCCCAAAGCATCCCAAATTTTTCAAGCCTGTCTTTTGGGTTGTACAGTATTTCAACTACATCTTTTACCCAGTCCAGAGAAATCTATAAAGAATCTCTTCTCATAATGATTGTTCAGTTTGCTTTTGGCAAACTATTAAACCTACATTTTTGAGTAGCATGGTTTATTCAAAGCTTCTCAATTTGTACATAATGCACATTTTGAAAAATAAAGATAATGCATTTAGCGATAGAATTATGCCAAAGGATATATTTTTATAGTAAAGCAGTTTTGTTATACTCCTGTATGCTGTGTAGAATTAGACGGGTGATGTAATACAATGAAGTCTGAGCAACATCATTGTGGAGAAAAAGTATTACATTATATTTTAATGTGATTTGGCAAGCTGGAGGAAAGCAATCAACTTTTAAAATGATTTTTATGTAGTATATTAGGAGTAATTTAGTATCTTGAAGAGTAACTGGAAAAAATAATCATAAAATAATCCAAATTAGTTAACAGTAAACATTCTAGCTCATCTTCAAGGTGGACTGTGAAAAGTCTGTTACAGACTAATTGCTAATTACACTACTAGGAATAATATTAATCAAGAATAAGTATAGTTTATGCATATTTCTGGAGGAGCTAGTGTCTCTTGAATTTAATAATCGTTTCCACCCTGTAAGTGGGTCCATCTCTTTAATTACTATTAAGTTTTTGGCAAACCTATTTTGAATCAATATCATACAAGTAGTAATGTTATGTATATTTGTTAAGAAAAAAATAATAAATTGGTCTGAACTGACAGCAGCTAGCATCTGAAAAGCATACTTCAAAGCTTCTTATACTTTTTGTATATATGAATTTGGACATATAGTTTGCATGAGAATATTCTTTAATATAAATTTATGATTGCAGCTTTTTGTATTTTTGATATACAACTTTCAAATCTGAACATAACATGAACACATGCATGTACATATTCAAATTAAAGGGGTATGAGAAATACACACCACTGAATGTAACCAAGCAATTTGCAAAATCAGGATTTAGTGTGAGCAAGGAGCAGGAGCTGTTCCAGAGGAAAAAGTGAGAACAAAATGGTTTCCCCCCTAATAGCTTGTGTGCTTTGCTGTTATACTGAGGAAAAGGATGATAGTGGTACACTGCCCCTTTCTACAGAGGAAGTCTTAAAAGCTCCAGTGACCAGCAGATGTAAAATGGCTCTCTTGTCATCAAGGTGGCTGACTCAGTGGTGGCAGAAACCAACAGCCCCCTTTTTTGAGAAATTGTTAGAAAAGCAATGCTTTATGTCTATACATCTTGATTTGAACGACGATAGCTCAGATATTGATTGAAGAAAGAAAATTAAAAATAAAATTGTAATAGCAATAAATAAAAGCACTTGGTTTAAAAACCATGTGACTATTACTTTCAAGGAGAATGAATGTCCATCCATGAGAAAGTTAGTAATTTCTATTCATTCGTTAAATATATACCATATTTTTCGGAGTATAAGACACATCGGAGTATAAGACACACCTAGATTTTACAGGTAGAAAACAAGAAAAAAAGTATTTTGAACCAAATGGTGTAGTAATATATTATTTAATAAAACACCAGCTAAAGTGACCAGATTTTAACATTGGTAAAGAGAGACACCATTGATGGTTCTTGATTAAAAATTTGGTCTATATGGAGCAAACAAAAAATCTCTTTCTTTTTCCCTATCTCTCTTCCTCCCTCCTTCCCTTCCTCTCTATTTTTTTCTCTTTCTCTCTCCCCCTTCCTCTTTCTTTCTCTTCCTTCCTTCCTCTTCCTTCCTCCTTCTTTCTCTCTCTCCGTACCTCTTTCCTTTTCTCTCTTCCTTCCTCTCTTTCTCTCTCTCTCTTTCTCTCTCTTTCTTTCTCTCTCCTCCTTCCCTCCCTCTCACTCTCTTTCTCTCTCTCTCCCCCTCCCTCCTTTTCTATTTCTCTTTTTCTCTCGTTCCCTCTTTCTTTCTCATTCTCTCTCATTTCCTTCCTCTCTTTTTTCTTTTTCTTTCTCTCTTCCTTCTCTCTCTCTCTCTCTTTCTCTCTCTTTCCCTACCTTCCTCTCTCTTTTTTCTCTTTCTCCCCCCTCTCTATTTCTTTTTCTTTCTCTCTCCCCCTCCTTCCCTCCCTCTCACTCTTTCTCTCCCTTCCTTCTTGGGAAATTTTTCTGGGCTCGGGTTCTTAAGTAGAAAATGGTTCTTAAAAAGAGGCAAAAAAATCTTGAATACCTGGTCCTTATCTAGAAAAGTTCTTAAGTAGAGGCATGCTTAGGTAGAGATACCACTGTATATGAAATGGTTTTGTATATATGCTTTTCATTTCATGGGCAAAACTGGACCCCAAATCCCACAATTCCCTTCATTTTCAGCAATAAAGATTATATTCAGCAGTCTTGTATTTTCCTTCCCTCCTTTTTGGTTTCCCAACATTCTTCAGGTTGCATTTGTGTGGTGCGTATGCGCGGGACTTGGGAAGAGTTCATGTTTTGCAGAAAATTTCTGCCAGGAGAATGCTTTGTGCCACTGATTTAGATGATGGCTGGAAGTAAATAAAAATTGAACTAAGGTCTCGAGTTTTTACAAACAATGGTATGATAATAGTTAAATGATGATTGATAGAATATATGACAAATTCTTGATTAAATCAATTCTAGGTCTACCATTGATTAACTCTTTTCTGTTTATGAACTCCTTAGTTGGTATGACTTCACAGTCAAAGGCAGTGAAGGGCTACCAAATTTTTTACTACCACACTGTAGGCGTGGCTTATGCAGGACGCCCTGCATTTTCTTTCAACATCTTTCATGCAAATTGGGTGCTCTGGGGTGGAGCTCCATTTTTGCTACCCCACTGTGTTCCCCCCTCCGTCCAAGTAGCAGCCCACTGCCTGGATGGTATATTATTCAGGGGTGGATTCTGGTTTTCTTTGTTGTCAGTTCGCTCCTTTATGCACCATGTGGGTGCGCATGCCTGCATGCGCAGTGCTAAAAAACTAGCTTATGCGCATGTGCAGAAGCAAAGAACATGGGACATGGCAGGCCTGGGTTGCTGCTATTCTAGTAACCCAGGCTGACAAGTTACTACCAGTTTATTTATTTATTTTTATTTATTTAGATTTGTATGCCGCCCCTCTTCGCAGACTCGGGGCGGCTCACAACAGTTCCATAGCACATGTCCAAATCGGAAAAAAACCACCTCTGATATGGTTGTAAGATCTCTTAATATTATAATATCTGATCCAAATTTTCTAAAGTTTCTGTGCTGTAGGTTAACTCAGCTGCTAAATCTGATTTAGCAAATATTTTTTGATTGCAGAGTTTATGATTAACTACACTGAAGTGAATATATTTTTAGCTGTTACGATTTTTTTTTTAAAAAAATTATGTAACATACTATTCCTGGGAGAATATAATAATGAAACTGCTTTGCATGTCTAAAAAATAAACTATTTCCAGCCTCTTGGCATTAATGTTTTATCTGGGAACAATTTTACTGAATGAAGATGGCTCGTTATGTATTTTATGTAGTTATCACTTCATGTAAGATTCAAAGGGGATATGTTTCAAAATACATTTTTTCCAATTAAAAACTGTTGCTAACATCCACATAAAATTAACATTTTGTGTTTTGTGCAAAATATGTTACATATGATGTATAATAGACAACTGTTTACTGCAATGTAAACTGCTTCTCATGAAGGAAAACAGTTTCATTGTGCTTGCAATTACTCATGTAAACAGAAACAACATAATGGATTGCAAAAGCCATTGCTTGTCACTTTGGTATAAATTTTTAATTATTTGAAGTCAGCTCAATACTTCATTTTAAAAAAGCCACAAGAAAGTTATAAAACGAAATAAGTATTTAGTTGATGAACTAATACATTATTTTAATTAATAAAAATGTTGAAATAGATATTTCAGGTATCTCAGGACTCGTAATGAAAATTGGGAATTCTTGTACTAGAAACATAGAAGACTGACGGCAGAAAAAGACCTCATGGTCCATCTAGTCTGCCCTTATACTATTTCCTGTATTTTATCTTAGGATGGATATATGTTTATCCCAGGCATGTTTAAATTCAGTTACTGTGGATTTACCAACCACGTCTGCTAGAAGTTTGTTCCAAGGATCTACTACTATTTCAGTAAAATAATATTTTCTCATGTTGCCTTTGATCTTTCCCCCAACTAACTTCAGTAGGTTTATGATATCACACCAGTGGTGGGTTGCTCCTGGTTAGGGCCAGGAGTGGGAACTGGTAGGGCCAGGAGTGGGATGCTCCACCCACCTGCCCAGGACGTGAGTGTGCACACGAACTGGTAGCAAAGGGTTTTAGAACCCACTACTGTGTCATACTTTGTCCTGTCATTAATTGCTTTGAAAAATGATGGAGAAGTGCATAGGTTACAATTCTCAACTTCTTCTTGGATAAATAATCTTCCATATTACTGAAGAGAGGGTAGAATTCAGCATGGAGGTACTGTTTTCCTTTTCATTCTGAATTTATTTCAGTCAAGCCTAATAACTAGCAGAAATTATATGACCCAAACAGCAGGAATATATTGAGGAAATCTAATTGAACAGTGTGAAACTGTATCGTTGATGTAGTCTAAAGATTTATTGCCCTTTAATTTATTGGGCTTTAAGCATTCTGAAGGATTTTTTGCTTTGTTTGTTCCAAATCGATGCCTAAAGGTTTGGAATATTTTCATACCTAGCCAGTTTAGTGTTCGAAATGCTTGCTTAAGAAAAAAAAAAGCTTGCTGATAAATAGAGAGACTATGATTTCTAGTTCCACCTTAGGAATGAAAGTAAGCTGGTTGTTGGACCAGTCACTCTCAACACAATACACTTCACAGGGTTGCTGTTATGAGGAAGGAGTATTAGGTCAGGGGTCCCCAAACTTGGCAAATTTAAGACTTGTGGACTTCAACTCCCAGAATTCTCCAGCCAGCTATTCTGAGAGTTGAAATCCACAAGTCTTAAAGTTACTAAGTTTGAAGATCTCTGTATTAGGTACTTGACCTGCTTATAAAGAAATAAAAATAGAATAAAAATTAAGTAACTAAATAAAAATATTCATCACCCTATGTGTATGGATACATATATTCTCAATAAATTGATTTTCCTACCTGGACATAACTTACCGAGGGATCTACATATATTTGACACATGTAATACACATTTGCCTTTTTTATCACCCAAACATCTGGCAGAATCAACATGCCACTGGCCAATTCCTGCCACTTTTGAAAGTGTATGACAGATGTGTTTATCATGGTTAAGGTTTAGGATATAACTGGAAGTAATAATGAAATACATTTTGCAAAATGGCTTTATCAGTTTCGTGGCTTACAGCAGCAGATATGAGAGAGCGAGGGAGAGGGGGAGGGAGGGGGAGAGAGATGGAATGGTTCCTCTGAGTATATGCCTACAAATCCTGACATATATTATATTTTGGGACATCACATTTGAGACATTTAAATAAAAATAAAGCTGAATGCAAACCATTTTGTATTGCTTGACAGTTGAGTGATCAATTTGACAATATTATTAGGGCTAACCCATCAGGCTGAATATCAGATATCTGATCTTGTTCAGACATTACTATTGTAGTACAGTGGTACCTCTACTTAAGAACTTAATTCATTCTGTGACCAAGTTCTTAAGTAGAAAAGTTTGTAAGTAGAAGCAATTTTGCCCATAGGAGTCAATGTAAAAGCAAATAATGCGTGCAAAACCATTAGGAAAGAAATAAAAGCTCGGAATTTGGGTGGAAGTAGGAGGAGAAAGAAGAGGAGGAGGACAGTCATTGCCAAAAGAAGAAGATGAGGTGAGGGGAATCAAAAAAGTCCAAAACTTTAAGGCTTAAAAAAAAGGAGGAGAAGCACGCACCTCCCATATACCCGGCGCGAGGCTGCCTCCCATACATTGTGCCAGAGAGAGAAACCCAGGTGGGCGAGAGGAGGGAACCTCCTGCTCCTTTGACTGAAAAGCGGCGGCGGCGGCTGCTGGTGCTACCTGCTTCCTCTTCCTTCCCATGCTGAATGGCTCCCCTCTCCTCTCACTCGCTTGCTTTGTAGCCAACACTTTTCCTTCACTGTGGTGACTCCTCAGTTTGGCTAAAGCCAAGTTGATCTGGCTGGGGTGAAGACTCCCCTGTGGTGACTCCCTCACAGCGCGAGGGAGTCACCACAGAGAAGTGGTTTATTCTCTATCCAAGTGCCCAGAGAAAGGAAAATGCTTCGTTCACTCTGAACTGCCAAAGCCTCCTTAAGCACCACCAAAAAGCTCCTCTGGCAGCCCAGAAAAGCCCAAGATGGCCACGATTAAAGGGGGAATGACAGGAAACTGGCCGGGCCCTCATGCCACTCTCAAATTTCCTGGGAATTTTTTCTGGGCTCTGGTTCTTAAGTAGAAAATGGTTCTTAAGAAGAGACAAAAAAATCTTGATCACCCAGTTCTTATCTAGAAAAGGTCTTAAGTAGAGGCACCACTGTATAGTTAATATAAATTTATAGTTCACATAGTGTGTTTAAGTTGTGAAATGTTTTACTTTAACCAGAATTATTCCATTCACATGAACTCAGCTCACCTTTTGTCCTGCCTCTCTCAGTCAAAGGTGATAAATGGGAAATACTCACATGATCTAGTCCAGGGGTCTCCAAACCTTGGCAACTTTAAGACTTGTGGACTTCAACTCCCAGAATTCCTCAGCCAATTCATGTTAAGATGCCATCAGGATAATTGGGGAATTGAACTAGCATAGCCACAATTGCAACTAGGAGGAATCTAGTTCATTTGCAGATATGGCTCCATGTGCCAGCTGTGGCACCCGTGCCATCAAATAGAGGCTGAGCACCGAACAAGCAAAATAGGATTTTCTGCTTTTGATTAATCTGTTTATTAAGAGGCCCACAGCAGATCATAAAACAGCAGTCTAATAGTATAACGTCCTAGTGCACATCACACAGCTTGAATTCAAAAGGGACAATATTTGATCTTATCAAACTTAGGAAATTAGATATTTGGGGATATTTTTCAAATGGGGAAGCAAGAATTATAACAGGATGTATGTATTCCAGTATATCCATACTTTTATTCCCTCAAGGTTGAATTCCTGTGCTCGTGGCACCAGCTGGAAGCCAGAAAATCATGAGTTCTAGTCCTGGCCATAGCACAAAACTAGCTCAAAGATTTTGGACCAATCATTCTATCCCAGCACTAGGAAGAAGGCAATGACAAACCACTTAAAAAAAAAAGTCTTGCCAAAACAGCTGCAGGTACTAGTCCAGATAGTCACCAGGAGTGAAGACTGACTTAAAAGAATAGCTTTTCCCACAACTTAAGTCTGCTTGTGAATTTCACCAGCGAATTTCAGCTGGTTTGGAATGTAGTAGTCTGTGTGCTGGGAATTTCTCAGAGTACATACATTGCAAAGTGTATTTCATTATTATTTCAATTATTATTATTATTATTATTATTATTATTATTATTATTATTATTATTATTATTATTATTTATTAGATTTGTATGCCGCCCCTTTCCATAGATTCACGGTGGCTCACAACACAATAAAAACAGTTTATAACAAATCTAATAATTTACAATTTAAAATATTTAAAAAAACCATTATTAAACATACACACAAGCATACCATACATAAATTGTATAGGCCCGGGGGAGATATCTCAGTTCCCCCATGCCTGACGACGAAGGTGGGTTTTAAGGAGTTTGCGAAAGGTGAGGAGGGTAGGGGCAGTTCTAATCTCTGGGGGGAGCTGGTTCCAGAAAGTCGGGGCCGCCACAGAGAAGGCTCTTCCCCTGGGGCCCGCCAACTGACATTGTTTAGTTGACGGGACCCGGAGAAGGCCCACTCTGTGGGACCTGATCGGTCGCTGGGATTCGTACGGCAGAAGGCGGTCCCTGAAATATTCTGGTCTGATGCCATGAAGGGCTTTATAGGTCATAACCAACACTTTGAATTGTGACTGGAAATTGATCGGCAACCAATGCAGACTCAATTATGTCATAAACCATGATAAACACACCTCTGTCACACACTTTCAATAGTTGAAGACAAGTACAAATTCTAAGTGTGGGTTTTGATGCTATGTAATGTAGCAGATTTCTTCTGCAAACAAAATTTGCATGTTCTGTGCAATAAAAAAGTATTTTTTCTTCCCTTCTGAAATATTTTACTTCTGATGTTTGGAGGCATGGAGTCTGTAAAGTCTCTAGATTTTTAGAACTGGGCACTGGGGATGTGGGGTGCCTAACCTTTGGTCAGCTTGTTTCTAAATGAATAGTTTTTAATGATTTGCTAATGATATAGAGGCATTTTTAATGTAAGCTGCCTGAAATTTGTGGAACTGGGCAAGAAATAAATGATATAAATAAATAATAAAAAAAACAAGAGATGTTTCCGGGGGCTGGTTGATTTATTTTTAAATTGATCATAAATTTTTAAAGTGACCTTTTAAAAAAAAAGAAAAACAAACTTGGGAAGCTGATTTTTAAAATGTAATTGTTAAATGTAATGTCGTAGTTGGATTGTCTCTCCTTGCTTCAGTTATTTTGTAGCCTGGAATCTGCAGTGTTAGATCGAGTCTGGCTGTGCTGTGACATGAAATGGTCCTGCAAATGATCAGATAACCTTTTCCAGTAATGGGAACTTGCTTAGGTTAATAGAGAATGCCTGATTTCTGTTGCTTCTCCGTTTACATATAATCTCCCTGTTTTTGAGGCTGTAGGCTGCAGAAAAAGGAACAGGTTTGAGCCAGTCTGACATTAAATATGCTCTAGGTGTGGTGAGCTATAACTGCTTCTTAGAAGAACTCCTATTATTGGGCGGATTAAAAATAAATAAGACAATGCAATCCTTGTGTCTGAACATCTGTTGGTAGTAATTAACTGCAACTCTTTGAACTACTCAGATCGGTTTTTCTTTTCCCCAGTCTTTTCTGTGGGAGTTTGTGTAGTTTATCACCATTTTATTCAATATGCTCTTTAATGTGTTTCAGCACACGGAGAAGACCAGAACAATCAGACTCCTCCTTTCGACAGAGGACACCTTCCCCATCCCTGACAAAAGCTGTTCCAGGCAGTGAAACCCCAAGAGAGAAACGGAGCCAGGGGCAGGCTCCCCAACACACCGATGGGCCCAGGAGGACTCTCCAAGTGGGTGGACGCTCACCATCTGTTTCCCCGGACCGAGGCAGCACGCCTACCTCACCGTATTCGGTCCCACAAATTGCCCCCCTTCCCAGTAGCACGCTCTGCCCTATATGCAAGACAACAGATCTCACCTCCTCTCCTAACCAGCCAAACTTCAACACCTGCACGCAGTGTCACAACAAGGTCTGCAACCAATGTGGATTCAATCCCAACCCTCATCTGACCGAGGTAAATGCTTCCTTATGGGTCTTTGGAGAGCGGTAACACTGTAAGCAAGCTTATTCGGTGTTTTAGCTCTGCTGAACTGCTTGCCTAGTTTATTAAGGATCTTGTATGCAGTGTCAGAGCATGTTAAGGGCCCACATAACAAGACAAAATGCTATGTACTTTATTAAAAAATGTACTAAATACACACACACACTCGCACATCACAAATGCACATAATATCTCTGAGAATAAGAAGACAGAGAAAAAGAAGTATTTTATCTGCTGGCTGAGTGGATCAAGGAGAATAGGTAATTCCTAAGGAAGTGATGGCGAACATTTTTGGGGCTCATGTGCCAAAAGAGTGTGTGTGCTTGTGCTAGTGCACGCACATGTCCACCCACAACTCCCACACTGCCCCTCCACACCGCATTCGCACAAACACCCTCCCCCCTCGCACGCCTGCGCACAGGCCTCACTGAAGCCTCTGGACTCCTGAAGCCTGGGGAGAGTGAAAATGGTTGAAAAGAAAACCAAAAATCAGCTGGCGCCACTGGAGTTCACATAGGGTAAAGCCTCGCATGCCCTCAGATATGGCTCCCCGTGCCACCTGTGGCACACGTGCCATAGCTTCACCATCACTGTCCTAAGGATTGTGTGTAGGAGGGGAATCTCAGAGTCTCAGAGCTGGGGTGGTGCAGTGGTTAGAGTGCAGTACTGCAGGCTACTTCAGCTGACTGCTACCGGCAGTTTGGCAGTTCAAATCTCACCGCCTCAAGGGTGACTCATCCTTCCATCCTTCCGAGGTGGGTAAAACGAGGACCCAGATTTTGGGGGGCAACTCTGTAAAATGCTTAGAGGGGGATGTAAAAGCACTGTGAAGTGGTATATAAGCCTAAGTGCTATTGCTATTGCTTTCCAATACAATGTTTCCATCTGTTATACTCTCTGTGTGTGTGTGTGTGTGTGTGTTTCTGTAAAAAAAAGCTGAGACGAGGAGAACTTGTGTTCCAGAGATTAAAGCTACTACCTTACAAATCCCGGTAAGGGTATGGTTAGCTGATGAGAGAAAAATAGCTTGAAATAGATCTGTACTAGTCTCCCTTCCTTTTCATTATCAGCAACAATGTTACACATACACACACACAATAGAATCTACAGATTCTCATAGTAAGTGTTTATTCTTATATTTTGTTCAGACTTCATATATTTATTCTTAGTGGATGTTGTCAATGACCATTCTCAAGAAATGAAAGCAACAGTTGTCCTCATTTATTAGTTCCATCAGTCCAGTTGTGATAGCTGTTTTCTATAGCTTGTTTTGTTAACAGCTCTAGCTGATTTACATTCTTCAGTTCTTTTAAGTATCTTTTCCTTTTGTCCTTTTTGTTAGATAATATGTATCAAAACATGAAATGAAAGGACACATATAATGAACAGAAATATACAGAATAAAGAATAAAGATATTCTACAGGAAATACAAACTTAGATCACAATTGAGCCCAAACTTCTATTGTTGAGTAAGACAGTGGTTAGATTTGGCCACATTTTACAACTTTATTTGCCACAGTCACAGTTGATATTAAGTGGATCACTGCATTATTAAGTTAGTAATACAGTTACTAAGTCATTCTGGATTCTTCATTGACTTTGCTTGCCAGAAGGTCACAGAGGGTGATCTCAAGACTCTAGAACACTACAATTATGATAAATACATGCAACAATTGCCACGCAGCCCAATTTTGATCATGTGACCGTGGGGCTCCTGCAACGGTCATAAGTGTGAAAAATGGCCACAAGTCACTTTTTCAGTGCTGTTGTAACTTCGAACGGCCACTAAACGAATGCTCCATGATTGTACTATCTTTATCACATTTGTTTGGTATAATTTATAATTGGTTGGATAATGAGAGATAAAACCTTAAAACCTGCAATGTACTTTGGGAAATTATGCCACCTCCCCAGCATAGTTTGTTGTTGCTGAAATCAGAATAAAATTAAGATCTGAGTAAAATAAGATATAATTGATGGTAACATGGCTGAATAAAAATAGACATTACGGTTCATTGTGTACTTGCATGGCTGTTGATCTGAGTGATGAATAAGATCTCGAATTTCATAATGATGTTAGAAAGATATTTTCAGTGGGCTAATGTAAATGACCTTTCACCAAAGAATAAATCATGATATTATTTATTAACACCAAATGATGTGCAGATATTTTTTATAGGTAGGCCGTTTGCTCCAAGAATAGCACAATTTCCTTGTGTTCAGTCTGCAATCTATGGCCCTTTAAAATATTTAATTAAAAAAAAAATCTCTTAAAGTATTTTATATGTCTCCTATTCAAAGGCACTTGATATCTATTAACCAATTAATATCTTCAATGAAAAAACCCACATTTCTTTCTGTTGGCTGTCGATTTGTAAAGGGGTTGAACTCAGATAGCAACTACCTATTCTAAATGAAAAATAAATGTAGGTTCTATAATCATAATCAAATCAGGCAAGATGTGAAAATGCTTGATTATGTTTAATGCATTTGTTGTTAATAGCAACCACTGCGATAGGAGAAGCAATTAGGACTGGAACTGTAGAGTAAAGGATTGGGCAGTAGCATACTTGGGCCTTCCTTGATCATAGCATCAGGAAATATCACTGCTCCAATTTAATGCCGATATCTTTTCTTTTTCGTGATAAAGAGCAAATTTTACTAGAAATGTGGCATTCAGCTAAGGATTACAATCTTTCTTTGCTTGTTCCAGTCTCAGCCTTGATTGACCTAAGGTTTTTATTAAACAGTAACAATAGATCTTTGAACTGGTCTCATGCAAATCTCAGGTTCTATATAGATTTGACATGATGGAAAAATAGAACAGAATAGAATAGAATAGAATAGAATTCTTTATTGGCCAAATATGATTGGGCACACAAGGAATTTGTCTTTGGTGCATATGCTCTCAGTGTACATAAAAGAAAAAGATACATTTGTCAAGAATCAGGAGGTACAACACTTAATGATTGTCATAGGATACAAATAAGCAATCAGGAAACAATCAATATTAATATAAATTGTAAGGATACAAGCACCAGTTACAGTCATACAGTCCTAAGTGGGAGGAGATGAGTGATAGGAATGATTAGAAGGCTAATAGTAATAGTAATGCAGCCTTAGTGAATAGTTTGACAGTGGTGAAGGAATTATTTGTTTAGCAGAGTGAGGACGTTCTGGAAAAACTATTATTGTGTTCAGTTGTCTTACTATGCAGTGCTCTATAGCAACCTTTTGAGGGTAGGAGTTGAAACAATTTATGTCCAGGATGTGAGGGGTCCATAAATATTTTCACAGCCCTCTTTTTGACTCGTGCAGTATACAGGTCTTCAATGGAAGGCAGGTTGGTAGCAATTGTTTTTTCTGCAGTTCAGCCTGTACATCCAGCTGTTAAGTGGCTCTGGATCTCCCAAGAATGGTGAAAATGGATGCAGTGGGATGAACATGGATTTCATTTGAAAGATACTGGCTGGAGCAGCATATTGTGCCACCATGTTGTATTCATCACTTTGAATACATAGTGTATCTCTGTATCAGGGATCTAGTAACAAATTTTTTTGGCTAGGGGAATTGTAATTCAACATATCTGAGGCATAGCAGATTGGGAAGAGCTGCCTTAGTTCTACAAAATTATATATAATAGTAAGTCAATTGAGCCACCCTGAAACAATGAAACATGTTGGAATGCATCATCTTTCATCTACCAGTCTTTAATTTGTAATTGAAACAGGATGGATTATTTTATGTAACATTTACTCTATGTCCTTGTTCCAGTCAAAATTATTTATATGCAAATAAAGATGCAACCCCCTAACCACAATTACAATTCAGCTTCCATTTATATCAATGCTGTAATATCTATAGCTGCTCTGCTTGAATGATGCCCTGTTGTATTAAATAAGGTTTAGCGAAATATATTTTCCAATGAATTCCATTTAAAGAATGAAAACAGAGTTTCTTGAATATTATTGAGGAGCATTAAAAGCTTGAGAATAAAAAGTTCTAAGTTCGAATTGTCATCAATAAATATATTTTGACTGTGAATTACAGAAAACCTAACAATTGCTTAATATCTACTTCCTATTATTCTATAAATTTTATGACATATTCTGAATTGGGAGTTGGATTATACTTCCTCAGCTGATTGACTAAAAATTCTTTCCAAACTTGATTCATTACACTTTTAATTGGCTTATGTCCAAAATATAAGTTGGCAATTATTCATTTAAGAAAGTAATATACGTTTATTTAAAGAGTTCCACCAATGCCAGTTTTAAGTGCCCTTTTAGCCAAATAATTCTTAGATGCAAAATAATTCTTAGATGCAAAATAATTCTTAGATGCAAAATAATTCTTAGATGCAAAATAATTCTTAGATGACAGCATCATTTAAGACTTTGAATATTCTTGACTACCTGCTGGTAATATTTATTCATTATGTAATGTACTAATAGACAGTCTGGTCTAGTAACTAGAGGCACCAAGCTAGAAATCAGGACAGTGTGAGTTCTACTCCTGCCTTAGATATGAAAATTATCT
The DNA here is from genome assembly GCF_031021105.1 of Erythrolamprus reginae. Classification (NCBI taxonomy): domain Eukaryota; kingdom Metazoa; phylum Chordata; class Lepidosauria; order Squamata; family Dipsadidae; genus Erythrolamprus; species Erythrolamprus reginae. The sequence continues at coordinate 95,512,170 of NC_091951.1, read as the reverse complement.
AGATGACTTTGGACCAGTCACTATCAGTATCAAAAAATACTGTGTATGTTCACTGCCTTCAGTTATTGATTTTTTAAAAAAGCAGTGTATGTTCACTACCTTGAGTAATTAATAAAATAAATTCCAGGGGGGAAATCTAAATAAATAAATTTAAATAAGTAAAATTCAGAGCAGGCTTCAAAATCTTTATTCCACTCAAATTAATTTATGTTGCATGAAAGGAAACATTTATTTGTTCAATTGTTCTGTGTTTGAATAGTAATGAATTAGATTACCACTCATTCAGAACCTATGTTGAATACGTTTTTTAAAGTCTTATGGCATCATTTTTAACCATGCCCCTTTTATTCTTTCTGATTTAAGAAACAAACTGATGACTCTCTCCCCCTCCTCCTTAAACAGAATAATTGCCATAATCTTGTTTAGTGAGTGACAGCTCAATCTGAGATATAATCACAGGACAGAACAGAAATGAAAGACCCTTGGTTCAGTACTGGTATTGTATATAATAAAACCAAATACTGTATAATGAATGATACATGGAAGAAGACTCAAGAAAGAGAAATATGAGAATAGAATGATTAAAATAGCGAGAGTACAAGTCCTATATGGGAAACTCTTTGAAGATAGAAAGTGGGCAAAGAGGGCTAAACAAAGAGCCCTTAGCAAAGTGTATGGGATTGAAAATAAAAGTGATGAAACTGAAATGGGGGAATGCCAGAAGAAAAGTTTGGGGAATATGGACTGAAACAGGAGAGTGGAATAGAAATGAAAATTGTAAATGTTAAGTGCCCAAGAAGAATAATGAGGAAACGAAATCATATGTTGAATATTGAAAAATGATAAGGTTTCAAGTGTGGATGGTGTAATCCAATTGGATTACTGTAATATGCTCTGCATGGGGCTGCCCTTGAAGAGACTATGGAAGTTTCAACCAGTGCAAAATGCAGTGATGTGAGGAATTATGTGTGCTTCTAGAACGGCTTATATTATGCTTCTGCTCTGTGAGCTCCATCTGTTGCCACTCTGCTTCCAGGTCCAATTCAAGGTGCTGGTTTTGAACCTTTAAGCCTTTCATCCCTCATCCAAAACAAGATCTGATAAGAGAGGTATGCTGCGAGGGTCAGCGTTCCAAATACAGTAATGCGCCCATTGAAAGCAGAACTCCGAGACAGGTAGATTTCTCAAAGAACAAATTTGTTGGATGTATCATATTGGCACAACTGGTGAAAACCGACTCTGAAAGTTCCCATGGTTTTCATCTAATTAAAAAAAGAAAGTTTTCCCCTTCCCCCAGGTCATCAGTCACATTGTCCAATCAAGATGCTGGTCTGCTGCTTGGTTACTTTACAGTAGTCCCTCGCTATACCCCGCTTCACCTACTGCGGCTTCACTTCATCGCGGGTTTTCAAGAAATATTAATGAGAAAAATCATTCGCGGATCTTCACTGGTTCACGGGTTTCTGAGGAAGTCGATCAGCAGATTTAAACAGCCCGCCGAACTCGATCGGCAGGTTTTTCAAAAAAAATATATCTAAAATTTTAAATACTGTATTTAAATACTGTATCTAAAATAAATACTGTGTGGGAAGGGTTTATAAACACTTAAAACAATGAAAACTTACCAAACAATTACAATATAAATATTTAAATAAGTACTATCAGTCGATAAATTCCCCATCGCAGATTTCACCTATCGCGGCCGAGTCTGGAACGTAACACCAGCGATAGGTGAGGGACTACTGTACTCCTCTTCTCCCAGCCACCTCTTGGAGTGATCTTGGTTCCCACAGGAAAACTTTTTTTTTACTGCAAAGCCCCAGTTAATTATTCTTCCCTCCCTGTCCCCTCCTCTTCCTTGTGGCAACCCTGAAGCTACAAAAAATGGCCTCAGCCAGGTTCGCTTGAGGGTTGATAGTGGGTCTCATCACTCAGGGAACTACACTTGGCAGAGCTGAGATGGCAACCCATGTTATGGAATATTTCCCCGCCACCTGAATTGAGTCAATTCTATCCCTCCTTATTTTCCAGAAGTCTCTCAAGGCCAGGGGTGAGCCTGAGCCTGAACGCTTGGAAACGCCGTTCCAGTAGGAAAATGAAGCTGCGTCCACAGCTCCAGCAAAAATGGAGCTGTTTGGGCAACTCCAGGTTACCAGCGCCCATTCACGGGCGCAAATGGGGAGATTCTGGTGATTTTCACTTTAAAAAAAAAAGAAGAAGCAAAAATTGCAGAAATCTCACTTGCGCGAGGATGCTCACATGAGATTTTGGTTGCTGTGTACCCGCAGCAGCCAAATCGTGCTTGAGGATGCTTGCAGAAGTTTTTGATTGTTGTGTATGCGCAGCAGCCAAATATCTCCGTGCATCTGAGAGGCTCAGTGAGAGCCCCAGCCAGCAGCAACGGGCTGCAGCAGTGCCAGGCTCGGGCTGCCCAGCCTGTTCCTCGCACTGCAGAACAGGGTGAAGAAGCAGCAGAAAAAGTATAAGAGAAAGAGATCAGGTGGCGGGGACATGGCGGGGAATGGGCAGAGACAGCCGAAATGAACAGCAGGGATGTGGTGGCCGGTAGGGAATGAGCAGGGGCAGCCGGACCAAGCGGCTGGGACAAGGCAGGGAATGGGCAGAGATAGCTGAAATGAACAGTGGTGGCCAGTAGGGAATGGGCAGGGGTGGCCGGAACAAGTGGCTGGGACAAGGCGGGGAATGGGCGGGGGCAGCTAGAACAAGTGGCAGGAGCAGCCGGAGGTCTTTCACCTGTAAGGAGAAGGCTCTTCATGTGCTCCGAGAGGCCTCCGAGCTGCAGCGGTATGGCCATTTCCCCCAATTTCCGGCTATTTTTTGCTTCTGTGCCAGGGTCGCACTCGCACGTGCACACGCGCTCCTGGCCCATTCCGGTAGAGCCAGAAATGGTGGCCCATTGCTGCTCAGGGCCCTTCATCATTAGATCTGGGAATCTCAGGGGACTGGCAAAATTTTGAGATGGTTCCATTGCTGATTGAATCCCTTGTCAAACAAAGAATTGAATAATATGGCTATGTTTGACTTTTAAGTTTTTTATTTTATACTTTTTGTTGCCCCGAGTCAGTTGTTATGAGTATATGAATATGATAAATAAAGGAAGAAATATACAAATATAAATACACTGGCTATATGACCTATTTAATTTATGTAAGAATAGTGTGTCTGAGTATGAACATTGGAAGAATGCCATGATTGTTCCCTGTGCAAAGGAGAAAATAGCAAGAATGCAAAAACTACAGGGAAATTAGGGTATTAAGTATGCTGGGAAGGAGTTTGGCAGAATTCTTATGGGAAGGTCATAGGAGGCAGTGTGGACCAGATTTTTAGCTTTTCAACAAGTTATTGAGAAATTTATGACAGTGAGGAAATAAAATAAAATTTAGTTACATTTATTTAGAGAAATCATATGATAAAGGGGATCGCAGTGGTTAAAGTGCAGCACTGCAGGCTACTTCAACTAATTGCTAGCTGTAGTTCAGCAGATCAAAACTCATCACCGGCTAAAGGTTGACTCAGCCTTCCATCCTTCTGAGGTGGGTAAAATGAGGACCCAGATTGTTGGGGGCAATATGCTGATTCTTTAAACCACTTAGAGAGGGCTGTAAAAGCACTATGAAGCGGTATATAAGCCTAAAATGCTATTGCTATTTTTTCATAAATATGGAGTTGAAAGTGAGTGCAAAAAGAATAGTTTATATTAAGCATGCATGACAATAAATAAAATGCTTAACAAATGCTTCAATACTGAGAAGGAGTTATATGAACATGTGTGATGTACTTTAGGCTGTTTAGTGTATTTATGAATTAATATATAGGAAATGCTCAGGGTGGTATTAACAGTCGGTGGGTTAGGGACAGGAACGAACATTTTTTTAATACAGATAATGCCACGCTGTTAGCTGAGAATATGAATGATTTACAATGCAAATGCAACTATAGAATTGAGTTAATGTATCAGAGCAAAGATAGTTGTGTTTAAAATTAAAAGACTAGTAGAAGTAGAATAATTTACGTTCCTTGGTAAAATATTTAATAAAAGTAGGAATGAATGGGGGGAAATTATGATGTGGTAGTGCTGGTAATCCATAATCTGGTGTGATGAATGGATGTTTGTTAAAATAATTAAAATGGTTATGTGTAAGAATGTGATGCTGTCTCCTTTGTTATATGAAGTGAGGGTTTGGTGTACCAGGGAAACAGAAATAAGTTGAAAGCATTGGAAATGTGGTAGGACTAGGACTAACTCTACAATCTTAGCAATTTCTGAATGTATGTGAGGTTATACAAAAATAAGTCAGCCATATGTAAAAATATGTTGACATAATTTAGTCAGAGACAATAAGGATTAAACTGAAAGCAAATGTACAAAGAAAAGGATGGTTGTGAGTCCACGAAAGTTTTGGTTGGATGAGAATTTTCAAAAACAAAAGCCAATCCATGAACATGGTAGAAACAAGTATTGTTTGCAAGGCAGAAAGAAACAGAGGGCTAAGCAAAATGAAAGTTACATTTTATTATTTTATAACTTTATTCCTAAGAATAAGAAATAATACCCAATTTCTTACTTCTTCTCCATAGAAGTGGATGTATCATCAATGAATGGGTTAAGGTCATCTACTCTCTGATTGGTCTGAGTCTGTCAAAGTTGTTTAGGTCCTGCCCTTGTTTCTATCCTAGCTAGCTTTTATGACTCAGTCACTCAGTGAGGACAGAAGTGTTAAGAATTAAAAAAAATACCTAATATGTGCATTAACAGATGTGTTAAGAATAAAAAATAATACCTGCTCTTCATATAGGGTTGGTTTTCCTTTTGGGGATGTGAAGATATGTGTGTGTATGTGTGTGTGTGTTGTATGTATGTGAGAGATAAAATAAATATATATATTAAAGTAGATCAGATTAAACAAGAAAAGTAAATCTACATCATATCTATATCAACTCAATAGGAGAAACAAAATGTTACATGGTGTATAACTGATAGCTACATATATAAATAGTCTGGAACCCACATTTCTTTAATTCCCAAATCCCAAAGTGCCCACGTGCCTTTGCGCATACACACACGCACACATGCACATACACACACACACTGTAGAGTATAGCTGGTCTCAGTTCAGAGCATTTTTCTTTGTACTCCAGTGCACTCAAAAATGCCTGATTGCTGGGAATTTTTATCCTGTAAGCCTCCCTGAGTGCCATGGAGAAGGGCGCCCTAGAAATTTAAATTAACAAAAAAACCAACCAAAGAAATAGTATGAATTATGAAAAGACAAATACAGGGACATTCAGAGAAATAGCTCTTAAAGACAATTAAAGGTCAATCTGTAGGATACCGTATTTTTCGCATTATAACACATGCACTTCCCCCTCAAAAAAGTGAGTGGAAATGTCTGTGTATCTTATAGAGCGAATGACAGTGGTGGTCAGCAGTGGGGAATATCTGATTGGCGGTATTTCGGGAGGGCCAATCCAATCACCAATCAACTGCTTGGCAGTGAAGGCTCCAGCGTTTCCCAGTGGCAGCAGCAGCTCAGTTGACCAGTGGTGGGCGTAACGGAGCAGAGCCCTGATGAACCACGTGCTGGGGCTGTGATAACATGATGGAGCTGACCAGGCTGTTTGCTGTACAGATGCTAACCAGATGAATACCGGATGGATGCTGGGAGGCAGAGGCAGATTTTTTTTTCCCCCTCCTGTGCGTCTTATGGTCCGGTACATCTTATAGTGTGGAAAATATGGTACCTGAAAAGAAAAAAACTAGGACATTTCCATGCAAACTTTCACTAGCCCTCATGCCCTCATCACCTTGAGGTTCGATTACTGCAACGCTCTCTACATGGGGCTACCCTTGAAAAGTGTTCGGAAACTTCAGATCGTGCAGAATGCGGCCACGAGAGCCATCGTGGGGCTCCCTAGATTTCCCCACGTTTCTGCAACACTCCGTGGCCTACATTGGCTGCCGATCAGATTCTGGTCACAATTCAAAGTGTTGGTAAAGACCTTTAAAGCCCTACATGGCAATGGACCAGAATACCTCCGGAACCACCTCCTACCGCACGAATCCCAGCGGCCGATAAGGTCCCACAGAGTTGGCCTTCTCTGGGTCTTGTCGACCAAACAATGTCGTTTGGCGGGCCCCAGGGGAAGAGCCTTCTCTGTGGCAGCCCCAGCCCTCTGGAATCAACTCCCCCCAGAGATTAGAACGGCCCCCACCCTCCTTGTCTTTCGCAAATTACTTAAGACCCCCCTATATCACCAGGCATGGGTGAACTAAGACATCCTCCCCCAGGCTTTTATATTTTATGTTTGGTATGTCTGTGCTGTATGGTTTTAATTGCTGGGGTTTTATATATGTTTTTTAATATTGGATTTGTTTTACTGCTATATTGTTTTATTATTGTTGTGAGCCGCCCCGAGTCTTCGGAGAGGGGCGGCATACAAGTCCAATAAATAATAATAATAATAATAATAATAATAATAATAATAGTAATAGTAATAGTAATAGTAATAGTAATAGTAATAGTAATAATAATAATAATAATAATAATAATTATTATTATTATTATTATTATTATTATTATTATTATTATTATTCTCTTTTCTTTTTCCTTTCCTTTCTCAGGAGTTTTATCAAGCTTCAAGATAACGTAGTGATGAAGCACCAATTTTTGCTTCTCTTTATAGTGCAGGAAGGCACATTGAGGTGTTCTGCATTTTAGGCAGATTATATCAATATTTGTTAACATCTTTGAAACCCTTCCTAACTCTTTTGCTTCGTCACTTGTTCTCATTCTTTGAATTCCACAGACCAATATTATCTAGTTGACAGTTCTAATTTCTAACTATCTTCAACATGGGAAATAAATCTGCATGTGGCTTTTTTGTTAAATAGCAGATCTATTTTTATGCCACTCTGCTATATTACCTAGCTTTTGTCTGAACTAAATATACCACTTTTACAACCCTTTCTCATTTGGGATTTATTTGTTTTTTTGGCTGACACTTAAATTTTGGCATTTTTAAAGAAGAGCTGCAAGCAAATCATACTTTATATGATATTGTAGTTCCCAGCCGTATTTCTGTGATCCATTATAATTATGCATTATACTATTCAGAACTTTGAAATTGAAGTTAAAAAGCTATCATCATTATATAATGAGCATTGTTTCCAAAATTGTTCATAACCTCCAATGTTCATTTTGTGCAAACAGAGCAAATGATTCCCCACCCTCCACCCTTTGCTGGTATGTGGATTTGGGGGAAATGACAAAAATACTGTTACAGCAAAGCAGAAAGATGAGATAAGTGCTAATGAAAAAGTGTTGGAGATATTATTCCCAAAGAATGAAGTAATTAGCTTTACTGACAATCCTTTTAAGATTGTGCCATCCACACATTTTTGCCTGTGATACAGGAAACGAACCAGACTAAGCTGAAGTTCTGAGACATTTTAAGAAACATGATAAATAATATAGTTTGTTCAGATTGAAACATTTCCACTTTCTTACCACCACCACCCAAAAAAGGAGATTTGTGGGTTTTATTGTGGGAGAGCGAATATGGGGGTGAAAAGTAATTAAAGCAGCAGGTAGCAAGGGGAACAACTTTGGCTGTATTAAAAACAGCATGTTTTCAACTCTGCAATGGCTGTTTTGCCAAGGACAGCATAGAGAGCATTAAACAAGAACATGCAAAGTGACCCAAGGTCTCAAGCTTGTGATTTTAGTGGTCATTGAAGCATGCACTTGTGGTATTAGTCTTTAAAATTATCTCAATTGTTTCTAATTAAATAGGGAATTTAATATTTGCATCAACAAAGCTCTAATGTCATCTATAAGGACCTGAGAACTGAAATCCATAGATGGATTCAGGTGACACACAGCCACAGGCAGCTTCTCTAATGATGATTGTATGGGATCCAGTGCCTCCATTTACTGAAACTCTACTCTCCACCACATGCTAAGAAATTGCTAAAAATGCTGGGGCCGTATGCATTACTAGATTTCCAAATAAATGCTGAAATTTGATTCTATCCTACATTGCTGCAGAAAATAACTTTACATATTTGATACTTTTTAAATTAAAAGTTTAGTCTTGCTTTTATTTTCTCAGAAATAAAAAAAGTCGGTGTTCATGTAACCAGTACTATTCCTGAATCCTCATAAAGTCTTTGAGGGATTTTTTCCCCTCCATAATGAAAGGGTTTTGAAATTCTTTGATTTTTGCAAATACTTTATCATCTGTAACTCCAAGTATTTATTCAAAACTTCTTTTATGTGTGGAAGAATGAAGGGAAACAACATCAGATCTAAACTTCAAATGGGAGAGAAATTTCCAAGGTTATAATAATCACCAAATAAGTAATATTCCTCTGGGTTTCTCAGTTGTATTTCTATTTTGACTGTCATCTCTGTCTTCTAGTCCAATTTTTTTAAAATATTCTGATATTTCTGCATCAGGCAACATTTGTTTATTCCCTTTATCTTGTTGGTCTTCCAAAATATTCTCTTTTACATCTTTCATTTCTTGTTTAAAACCTATTGCAAATATTATATCCTTATGATCAAACATTGTTTCATTGGTATTGTAACTAATTTCTGGCTCCATTCCTAAAAATATATAACTCCTGAAGTATCCCAAATGTCATAACATTGTTTGCCATATTGCAGATTTCACATAAGCAGACTTATCTCTATTTTTTTCTTCTTCCTTTCTCTTTAATCCTCTCTATATTTTATTTCTAAAATTACAACGTTTCTAAGTTCTTATTTTCCAATAGACTAAATTATTTAAATTCCCACAAAAGGGCTTCATTGAATGTTTTGTTAAAGTATAATTACTGAATATTCTGTCCTCTCAAAACTATGTTTTAATCCCATCTTTCTGTAGAAGAATTAAAGAAACTAGAGGCCAAATCTTTAATGTAAATTGTTGATAAATTTATATATAACTCTATTTAAAATAGATTTTTTTAAACCTGCTGAGAAAGCAGCATCATGTTATATGGAATAGACACGTTTTTGGATTGTTAAAAAACTATTGACACAATTGTTAATCCAATCATTGACTAAGAAAATTTATTTTCTAGGAGGGTTTTCCTAGGCTATTATGGGCTGCAATTCTTACCATTCCCAACCAATTTATAAATAACTTTATTTTGGTCTCAGAGCAGCAACATAATTCCCAATGTATAATGCATGAAGTGCAGACAGAGTATATAACTTACTTTCAGATAACAGGAAAATCCGTAATAATCTTTTGTGAGGATTTATTGCAGGCACAATGAATCTAGCTACCTTACTACTAATACAAAGCTACTTATCGGATAAAAGGTAAGAAACATACAAATAATTTAAACATCCAGGGAAAGGCAGCAAAAAAGATAAAATTAAGTCCATGCACATATAACTATAAACACTTAGGATAAGGTGCAAAACTATTTCAATGGTTGTACAGTCAGAAGTGCAGAACTGTTCATACAGCCACAAGGACAAACATGTTCATTAAAAGGGATATTTTAGTTGGGCAAATATTATATTAATTTTAGAGATTCAGAGCAAGACCATAAAATCCAGTTTTATGAGTAAGTTATTAAAAAACAAAGAATAGAACCCTTGGAGGGGTGGGTCCCAGGTTTTTTTGCTGCCGTTTCACTCAGGGATGTGATGCAGGGGAATGTATGAGAAGTACTAAAAAAAATCCTTCTGCACATGCGCAGAAGCAAAAAACAAGATGGTGCTACCTATGGCACCACCGAGAGAACCAGTTCAGAGGTGTGGCAGGCCTGGATTGCTTCCAGTTCCAGCGATCCAGGCTGCCAAGTTACTACCAGTTCTATAGAACCAGTCCAAACCAGGAAGAACCCATCTCTGAACCCTTGTAACAATGGTGTAGGTAGTACTACTGAATCTTTTCGTAAATAACTTGGAATCCAAGATGAGTGGGAAACATATTAGAATTATAAAGAGCTTTTTAAATTTTTATTCTTCCTTTTTCACATATAAATCAAGGTTGCAAACTTATCTATAGTCCTTCTCTTCCTATTTTGCTAGTTAGGTTGAGAGAAAGTGACTGGCCCACATCTAGTTTTTCATTCCTAAAGCAAAATTAGAATTCCAAGCCACTGGTATCTAGGCCAACACTTTAACTACTATACTAAACTAGCTCTCAAGATTGCATATAATATGTAATTATTCTGTTTAGTGAAAATTCAGATTGACTCTAAAGCTGTCTAAGAAGATCTCTCTCTAATCTCAGTGACCAGACAGCAAAATGACACATTAGAGTCAATTAAAGTGTGAGCAACATCTGGCACCTATTGGGACAACTATCCAGGGATTATGGCATATTGTTCATTGACAATGTCAGTTCTGGGTGGATAATTCATAGGAAAGGAATTTTAGCTGGAAGTATAAACTTAGCCTTATACACATAGGAATCACCAGTTGGAACATCTATTTGCACATGTTACTGGTTTGCTCTTTTAAATAATGATCAGATAACCTTCTCTTTCTCAGTTCTCTAGTTTTAAAATGCTCTCCCCTTATTACCTTTAATTGGAGACCAGTGTTTTTATTGTATATGATTTTTTTGGGAGTTGTCTTTAGAAGTTTGCATGTATTGTTTATTTTGAGATATGTTAAGTATTTTATTTTAACATACATTGCCCTAAGTAATAAAAGTGGCGAGATATTTTTTTTTAAAAAATCTATGCCATTCTGAATTTTCTGCCTTCAAGGGAGCACATGTTTTAGGCCTTCAGCAGGTAGACTGAATAAACCTTTCCTATTGTCCAATTCTTGTATTGGGAAGCTAATTAAAAGAAGAGAGCATGGGACCACTGTATCTGTACCTTTAAAAAATAAACCAAAAATACTTCTCATTTCTAAGAACCTCATCTTGAAAAGTTGCCAGGAATGAAGTTTTAGTTCCAGTATTTTTCTACTGCAATGGTTAGTTCGTGTTACATTTTCCATTCCCAATGGTAATTTTATAATTGCTGTGTCATCTGAGGTCACAGAAAGGCTATTTTAAGCAACTAGAATTTTAAAATGTATAAAGTATTAAATAACTTAAACTGCAATGTGTTGGAAAATGACTGTGGATCATTTCCAGTTTAGTTTGCACCCAACACAATCCAGTCAGCCCCTATGGCAGATCAGAGCCAGAGATGGGTTTTAGCACATAATGACCAGTTTCCGTAGCAGAATTTTTGAGTAGTTCGGAGAACTGGTAAATATCACCTCCAACTAGCCCCACCCCCATCTATTCTCTGCCTCCTGAGTCACAGCTGATAGGGAGAAATTTGAGATTTTGCAGTATCCTTGCCTTGCCATGCCCACCAAGCCACACCCAGAGAACCAGTAGTAAAAAAAATTGAATCCCACCACTGATCAGCGCCCACCATTTAGTACAACTTGGGGAAAAAATCAAGTACTTCTTATGACCACAATTTTGCTCATGTGACCGTGAAGCTGCTGCAATGGTCGTAAGTGTGAAAAACATTCATAAATCACTTTTTTCAGTGCTGTTGTAATTTTAAACGGTCACTAAATAAATGGTTGTAAGTTGTATTTTTGTTTATTAGACATCAGCAAGCACTTTAAAGTATCACAAGTGTTAGCTGGCAAAATGGGATAAAAGTTAGGAAAAAGCTGGGGAAGAGAGATACAAACAACCAGCCACGGTTTAAAGACCATGGGACTTAATAACAGAATTTGTTATTTTTATACCTACGTATTTTAAAAATGCAGAACGTTCCACAACCACTGCAAACACTCCTGTGCATAATCAGCAAGGACAGTCTCAGGTATAGTAGCAAGCTTTTACAATTTAACCCCCTTTTAAAAAAAATATTTTTATTAAATTTATATACATTTTTTAAAAAATCACACAATCAATAATTATACATCATAGACATAATAACACCTAATACATCTCAACAAAAAAGCAAAAAATAAAACACATAAAAAAGAGAAAGACAAAGACATGCTGTCTATCTTGATAGCTCAGACTTTTTCTCTTGGTTTATCTTACGGTGTCTAGATATCCACGGTTTTCATTTTTATATAAAACCTATCTCATAAATATCATTTGTATTATCCCCCCTTTTAACTTTGTTTATATCATCTTACTTCTTTTAATTATCCTCCATCTTTTTTCAAACACTTACTTACTTACTTTCTTAACAATACAATCCTATATCTATTTAACATATTTACTTTCACGATAAACAGATTCCTTTTATTTCCTTCTTACTAATCAATCATAAAATACATTCCATACTTCATAGAATCTAACTCGAGAGTCATCTTATCAAGTTCTGCACATTCAAAACATTTTTTGATAACAGTTCTATCTGCTGGTCTCTTTTCTTGCTTCCAGTACTGTTAATTTTTACTGCAATTAAGTTATGCTGTTTCTTTCCCATTTTTTTGTTCTATTATCCCAAGCAGAAAGATTTCCAGTTTCATATCTAATTTTTGCCTTGTAATTTCCTTTATCCAGGTCCAAATTCTATACCATTTTTAAATTATTTCGGAGCAGGTCCACCACATATGGAAGTATGTTCCTTTACTATAACCATATTTTCAACAGTTTGGTAATAAAGTAGGATACCTTTTTGCCAGTCTTGCTGGGGCTAACCTTTAATCCTTTTATGTACATAATCAAAATGCAGAAGGGAACGGGAGCACCTCTATTATGCACCACAAAGGAAACTATTGGGTGGTCAGAAATGATACATCGAGCACATAGATTTGGAGAAGTCATTCCTAGCTCTACAAATAATTTGGCATTCTTTGTCATCCAAATCTGTGTAAATACATAGCAAGATAGGCAGATCATTATGACAGTAAAAATTAATGTTACCTTGTTCTGATGTTGAGGTTTTTTCACTTGTTTTGGAAATGATTAATTGTATTCTTTTTGAAAGCACACCCATATACAAACCAACAACGGGAAATCTATCTGCAAAGTCTTGATTGTTCAGACACCTCTAATGTTCTTATCAGAGTTCTGCAGATCCTGCTTCCATCAGTCATGGTTTCCAGAATCAGCGGCAAAGCTCCCCCCCTCCATTTAATAGCAAATAGTTGAAACGTTTTCTTGAAAAAGCAGGTGTTTCTGTCATTTTTACATGATTTCACTTTAGAGAAAACATCAAGGTTTTTCGAAGATATTACCTGAGAGAAGTATTTCTAAAGAAAATATGGTAGTATAAGAATGGTATGTAAAAATGCAGAAGAAGGCTTTATTTCTGCTTTCTCTGGCCTTTTTGCAAATGATTGCATTTCTGGGTGTGACCTGGGAGTGAAAGTGCACTTAATGAGAATGTGCCATATTTCCACTGCAGAGTTGTTGGACACTAACCCTTGAAAACGGCACAGGCAGCACATAGAGAACTCTGTGGAAATTTTTTAAATGGCAGAATTTCTACTTTCAGAGAAAGCCCAAGCAAGCAACTAGGACAGAGGTTAATAGCTTTTCCTTGATTGAAACAAAATCTAACCAGGCCCAACTCTTCTTCTGCTTAAAACATTTTGAGATTTATATTATGTGCACAAATGTATTATATTTAGTTCTAATGCAAGTTAAAGTATTGGGACAAAAACAGCTTTACATACATTGTGTATTTTGGTGAGTATAAGACGCACTAGAGTATAAGACACGCCTTAGTTTTTGGGGAGGAAAATAGGGAAAAAATATTCTGCCTACCAGGTATACATCTGGCTAGTCCTTAGTGTGGTCAGCTTCAGCACACTAATTTGCTGGTTTTGAGCGCACGTGCTTGCTTCTTATCACCTGGTTGGGGATTAAAAAAACAGTTTCTAAAACACTTCACTTCTCTCTTCAGAGAGAGAAACAATGAAAAAAGCAGGGAAGGGGGAAATCGCTTTGCTACCAAACCACAGAAGATCGCTTCACTCATTAGGACATTGTTAAGGCTGAAAACAAGATGAAAGATCACTTGCTAGCAAAGCATGGAAGATCGGTTCACTGTTCACTATTAGCATCTAGTTAGAGCTGAAAAAAAGGCTCAGCTGGTTGTCGGAGGGAGCAGCAACGAAAAAAGTAGGCAAAGGGAAGATTGCTTAGCTAGTAAAGTAAAGCTACTAAAGAAAATCACATTAGCACCTCATTAGGGCTGAAAAAAAGCTTAGTAAAAGCTACATTTCAAGTATAAGACACCCAAATTTTCAGCCTCTTTTAAGGGAGAATAATACGTGTCTTATACTTTGAAAAATACAGTATGTACGTGTGTATGTGTGCACATATGTCTGTAACAGTTGATAGAATGCCTTTTTAAACTCTTATTATTTTAAATCTAATTGATTATCTAATTATCTATTGTAGTTGGCATTGATCTCTGGAAGTCACTGAAAACATTTAAGGTGAATGAACATGTTTAAGATGAATGTTTATTTAATAATTACTGAAATTATTGTCTTAAATAATAAATTGTCTTCAACAGCGCATTGATAAACTGTTGATGACCCTGTATAGTATAAAATACACTATTAATAATAATAATAATAATAATAATTAATAATAATAATAATAATAATAATAATAATTTATTAGATTTGTATGCCGCCCCTCTCCAAAGACTCGGGGTGGCTCACAACAACGATAAAAACAATATTATAATGGCACAAATCTAATATTAAAAAACTAAAAACTATTATATACACTATTGAAACAGCGACATCTTCGCTGGCTTGGGCATGTTGTGAGAATGGATGATGGGCAGATTCTAAAAGATCTCCTGTATGGTGAATGCCCCAGAAGAAGACCATAGCTGCAATATAAGGATATCTGTAAGAGGGATTTAAAGCTTTCGGAATGAACATTAACAGCTGGGAAATCTTGACTTCTTGTTCAGCTTGGAGGCTAAAGACACAGCATGGCCCTCTCCATTTCAAGGAGACACTTGTTCGACAGGCTGAAGCAAAGAGGCAGTCCTGGAACTAGTGAAATCCGGAGGCCAAGCAGAGGACAGAATGGTTCTGCGCTCAGTGTGGAAGGGATTGCCACTCTAGGATTGGCCTTTTTAGCCACACTAGATTCTGTTCTAGGAACTCTTTCCAGAGCACGATACCATTGTCTTTCAAGACTGAAGGTTGCCAATAATTACATTAAGATCTGCTGATTTCAGTTTTTAGGCTAAAAACCCGACCCAGGAAACCACAGACCAATCAGCCTAACATCAATACCCAGGAAGTATACTGGAAAAGATAATAAAAAAGCAGATCTGTCCACACCTAGAAACGAGTAAAGTAATAACTTGCAGCCAACACGGGTTTGTTAAAAACAGATCATGCCAAACCAATCTTATTTCATTCTTCAACACCGTGACTAAATTAGTACACCAATGAAACATTGTGGACATAATATACCTAGACTTACGTAAAGCATTTGATGAAGTAGACGGTAACCTACTTCTTTGTAAGCGAGAGACAAGTGGGATAGACACCTCACCACCAGATGGATCCACAACTGGCTGGCAAACCATACTCAGTGAGTAGTCCTTAATGGACAGAAGTCCACATGGAGAGAAGTAAGCAGTGGGATACCATCCTAGGCCCAGAACTCTTCAATATTTTCATAAATAACTTAGATGAGGGAATAGGAGAGGAACTTACCAAATTTGCAGATGACACTAAGGCTTAGTAACTAAGCTGGCAGGAATAGCAAACACCCTGGAAGATAGGCTTAAGATCCAGATGGATTTTGACAAACTTGAACGTTGGGCCCTATCATGGGGGAATTGAGACATCTCCCTCGGGCCTATACAGTTTATGTATGGTATGTTTGTGTGTATGTTTGCTTTTAATAATGGGGTTTTTAGTGTTTCTCTTAAATTATTAGATTTGTTATATATTGTTTATTATTGCTGTGAGCTGCCCCGAGCCTACGGAGAGGGGCGGCATAAAAATCTAATAGATAGATAGATAGATAGATAGATAGATAGATAGATAGATAGATAGATAGATAGATAGATAGATAGATAGATAGATAGATAGATAAAAACATGGAATTCAATGTAGAGAAAGATAAAGTCCTACACTTAGGTAAACAAAACCAAAAATATACATATAAACTGGGTGAAACCAGGCTTAATAAGCAGTGACTGTGAGAGGGATCTTTTGTGGACAACTAGCTAAACATAAGCCTACAATGTGCAGCAGAAGCCAAAAAAGCCAATGCAGTCTTAAATTGCTTTAATAGTGGGATACAATCTAGATCAAATGAGACACTAATACCTCTGTATAAAGCCTTAGTTAGACTGTACATGGAGCAGTGCATCCAGTTTTTGTCACCACACTACAAAAGATATCAAAACTCTAGAAAAAGTGCAGAGGAGACCAACAGGATGATCTGATCTAGTGCACTCTAGAAAAAGTGCACTCTAGAAAAAGTGCAGAGGAGAGCAACCAGGATGATCTGATCTAGTCTCCACAGGACTGGAGACTAAAATGTATGAAGAGCGGTTGCAGGAACTGGGCATGGATAGTCTAGTGAAGAGAAGGACCAGAGGATACATGATAACAGTGTTCCAATATTTGAAGGGCTGTCACAGAGAGGAGGGGTCAGGCTATTCTCCAAAGCACCAGAAGGACAGACAAGGAATGATGGATGGAAACTGATCAAGGAGAGATTCAACCTAGAAATAAGGAGGAACTTTCTGACAGTGAGAACAATCAACCAATGGAACAGCTTGCCTTCAGAAGTCATGGGAGCTTCATCATTTGAGACTTTCAAGAAGAGATTGGACTGCCACTTGTCAGAAATGGTGTGGGGTCTCCTGCTTGATCAGGGGGTTGGACTAGATGAACTATAAGGTCCCTTCCAACTCTATTAAACTGTTATTATCTGTTATCTATTATTATTTGATATCCTGAGAAAAATAAATTGAAATACAGTTTAAAATACATTGAAATTGAATAAATATAATAAAACTATAGTGACATGAAATAAATACAAAGCCCTACTAGTGAAAAATTCCCTATGTAAAAAAAGCAACAAGTGCTAAGGAAAATGAAATAGTTTATTAAGCCTGCAGATGTAGAACAGATGGGTGAAATATATAGTTATGGCCTTTCTGTTTCTGCGGCACTGATGTTCTGGTATTATGTAAAATCAATATCCGCTGTGACTGAAATGTAATTATATGTGGAATCAAACGACTTGGATTAAGAGATATTGTCAGAATTGTCAGAGGTGGGATAGTTTAATCATTTATTTTTCTTACATTAGCTATTTTCCACAGTCAGCATCACTGAAAGACCCTGTTAGTTTATATTTTTAAATAAATGAACAATGAAAAGACCCCTTATATTTCATGATGCTTCTACATAATCTACATACTACTGAAATTGTTTAACTTGATGAAGCAGTAGACCAATAATTTTTGAACTAAGGTATCTTAAAAGAACTAATTTACAGAATGTATCCAAAATGAAGGACCCATGACTCCAAAGGAAATGAAATTTGGGGGAGTTGTGGCTACATCAGTACTGCTGCTACACTGCTGGGCTACTGCTTTGGTCACCTGATCTTCATTGTCAGTTTCCCAGCCACTCTTGCAATCTCTCCTCTATCCAGCAGCAGCTTTGTGCCTGCCTGTTGGAAACGGAAGGGAGGGAAGGAAGGAAGGAAGGAAGGAAGGAAGGAAGGAAGGAAGGGGGAAGAGACAAAGAGAAGGAATCCTGTGCATCCTTCTCGCTCCATGCTACACCCCCATGCACTCCCCCCAAATCTGCCACGCTTGTTTTCCTAATCTGTGCGGCCCCTGGTATGTCTTTACTGAGTCACAGAAACTGTTCTCCAACCCTATGGACCTTTCTTAACCCGGGGTCCTCTGCATGCCTTCCCCAAACCTTGCAGCACCTCTTGGGCACCTCTCCACACCCTTCCAAACTTATGCTGGGAATAATAGTGCCATCCTGGACCTACACAGCATCCTGGTCCCAACTCACCGCAGGGACCCAAAATGCCAAAACTGGCTAGTCTACACTATTAGAATTGTGCATGAAACACAGGTATACCTGTTCTGTCGGGCTCTCTGGTAGACTCCTCCCAAAAATTCACAGGTACAAATTTCAGACACACACATGTTTGAAAATTCAAAACAATGTTCTTTATAATGAAAATTCACTTAAACTAAGCCCTCTTTGGGTACAGCAAAGAGCACTCATCTCCAAACAAACTGGTAATTTGTACAAGTCCCTTATCAGTTCTGTGATACTTAGCTTGCAGCTGTGAGGCCATTCACAGTCCTTCTTCTTTCACAAAGTGAAACATACTTTGCTCTGGTTTAGTTTCAAAGCGGGGAAAAATCAGCACACAAAAGGTCAAAGTCAGTAAAACAGTCATGAAACACAACGATCAGATAATCCTCCACAATGGCCAAACCCACAGGCTGCTATTTATAGCAGCCTCTCTAATTACCACAGCCCCACCCAACCACAGGTGGCCTCATTTTCTTTGATAATAATCTCTCAGCTGTTGTTGCCTATGCATCGCTCTCCGCATGTGTGGCTGTATCATTAACTCTTGTTCTGAATCCAAGGAGGAGCTAGATAATTGATCTCCTTCTGAGCTGTCTGCCACACTCTCCTCCTCCCTGTCACTCATGTCTTCTTGGTCAGAGGAGCCTTCATCAGCAGATTCCACCGGGGGAAAACAGGCCTGCAGCATGTGGATGTCTCCCCCATATCCACAGTCCTTGGGGCAGGAGATGGGCCAGAGCTAACCACAACAATACCTAAGGCTGGTTACCTATTTGAAACTCTGCTTATTTTTGAAAAATATTTGGAGGAAAAAAAACTTGAATAAATGGATAAATGATGGACATGAGTGAAAGATGGTGGGCAGGAGGAAAATTGTGAGGAAGGGAGGGAGGGAGGAGGAACACTGAGGGAAAAATGAAGAGACTGGAAGGAAAGGAGGGAGGGAAGAAGAAAGATAGTGAAGAGAAAAGAGGGAGGAGATAGATCTGATGTGTGTTTCTGAAACTTAGTGAACGAGAAAAGACATAATAAAAATGAATGAAGGTATTCTCATCTTCTTCAGTAAAGATGTACACTTGATTAAGAATGAAAATAATAAAATCAATAATAGAAATTAATAATAATAAGTGATATTAATAAAATTACTAACATAATGTTTTGCTCTAAAATAGCACAAACTTATTATTCACAGTGCTTTACAGCTCTCTCTAAGCAGTTTTACAGCATATTGCCCCCAATAATCTGGGTCCTCATTTTACCCACCTTGGGAGGATGGAAGTTTGAGTTAGCCTTGAGCCTGGTGAGATTCGATGTGTCAAATTGCAGTTATCTGGCAGTCAGCAGAAGTAGCTGCAGTACTGCATTCTAACCACTGCACCATTGCAGCTCAACCTATATATAAGTCTCAGAATTCATGCTTTTAAGTTAGTGAAATGTGCCAGTTAATAATACAATGAAAAAAAATCAGAGAGATGGTTTCAGTTCAGTTGTGCAAATTCTCAATGAATAGTATTTGTAAGATCACTACTGCTTTGTTGATTAATCGGTTGGTGGATATGAGACTAGAAAATATGGAAAAACTAATTTGGCCACTCATGAATGAATTGGAATGGTGATTGTTTCCTGGAACTTGCTTAGAGAAAGATGTGTTCAAAATATATAATTTAGCCATATCTGTTAATACATGCATATAGGAAAGAAAGAAGAATAAATCTAAGCATCATTCAATCTTTTCATAATGAAAGATTGAAATAATTTGAATGTTGAACAGACTATTTTTAATTTAATAATGTCAAAGGGAGAATCTTGGAAAAATGAACATGTGAAGAAGTAAAAGGAATAACAGCAAAAATGAGAAAGAATCGGTTTTGTATAGAAAAGGATTGAAATATTGAATAATTTTACAATAGAATAAATGGGAGGGAAATGTGGAAGTTCCACATTTTGAAAGAATAAACCTACAAAATAGAATGGAATAGAATAGAATAGAATTCTTTATTGGCCAAGTGTGATTGCACACACAAGGAATTTGTCTTTGGTGCAGATGCTCTCAGTGTAGATAAAAGAAAAGATACATTTGTCAAGAGTCATGATGTACAACACTTAGAAAAAATATGATAGAATCCTGTGGAATTACAATAATGGATGCATGAAAAAGAGTAATTGATGAAAGGATAAGTCAAAGATGCTTGCAAAGGAATGATTACTGCAAATAGGAAAAAATGTATAATGTAATAAAGCAGATACAGTAATACCTCATGATACGAACTTAATTGGTGCAAGGAGGAGGTTCGTAAGACGAAAGGTTCGTAAGACGAAACATTGTTTCCCATAGGAAACAATGTAAAGTCAATTAATCCGTGCAACCAAAAAACACCCCGCAAAAAAACGGCTTTCGGCGACTGCTGGGAAGCCGCGTGGCTGTTTTAAAATGTGACAGCCGGCCTGGGGGGGGCTTCCCAGCACCCCCCTGAACCTGGGTTCGGGGTTCGGGGGGGTGCTGGCAAGCCCCCCAGGCCGGCTGCGACCTTTTAAAACAGCCGCGCCGCTTCACAGCTGTCTCCCGAAGCCGAATGCGGAAGTTCGGCTTTAGTGTTCGGCTTCAGGAGACAGCTGCGAAGCGGCGCGGGTGTTTTAAAAGGACGCAGCTGGCCTGGGGGGCTTCCCAGCAACCTCCTGAACCGAACCCGGGGTTCAGAAAAATTTTGCCTCTTCTTACGAACTTTGTTTGAGTTACGAACCGGCGTTCGGGAGGCTTCTGGGAAGCCCCGCCGCCCGGCTGTCACCTTTTAAAACAGCCGCGCGGCTTCCCAGCAGTCTCCGAACGCCGGTTCGTAACTCGAAAAAAGTTCGTAAGAAGAGGCAAAATTTTTCTGAACCCCGGGTTCGTATCACAAGTTGTTCGTAAGACGAGGGGTTCGTATCTTGAGGTACCACTGTATTACCGTAGTAGAGAATGAATGTAAACAAAGAACAGGTTCTATTCATTGTGGGAGAAAAAGATTTTTACCATAATATTTGTAAAATACCAGTCTGATTGAGGATGTTAGCCAGTGTAACTTTAAGCTATTTCTTGCCTTTAAATAGAAATATTCAGGAATATAGAAACAGACTAACTATAGAAGTTAGTATGTGTGTGTTTGGGATAATGGAAGTTATCAATTCTGTAAAAGCACCGGAAAATGCTTAGGCTGCAGTGACAGATAATGCAACTGGAGTAATGTTACAACATTAAAATGTGAATGTGGTTTACTTATGATGGAGCTATGCTTAATGTGTGTATGAAGATTACATGTTTGTCTGACAATTAGAAGAATGTTATTGTTATTCCATTATGCTGATGCAAAGGTAGCTGGATCCATTCAAAAACGTGAAGGAGATCAGAATTTTAAGTGTGTCTGGGAATAGTTTGGCAGCAGAATTTTCTTCAAAGGGTTGCAAAGAAATAGCAGTGAACAAAATTATGGAAATGCTATTTAGTCAGGCAGAGGACTATAGGCCTATTTTTTTCATTGACAAGTATATGAAAGTGGGAAAGAAATTGCTTTTGAATTATGGAATGTTTTGCACAAATAAAGAGTTGCACGTTGCTTACTGAATGTGATAAGAATGGTTTATGTTGATAGTAAAGTGAGAATAAATAGAATGCTTAGCAATTGATTCAACTCAGAGTAGTGAATAAGACAAGAATGCAAAATCTCCTCTAGCTTGTTTAATGTATTTATGAATTAAAACATAAAAATGCTGTGGAGAAGGTAGAGATATATTTTATGGACTTTCAGATGTTTACAGACAGTGTTTTGGCTGAGATTCTGAATTATTTGCAGCAAATGTTAGGTTGATTGTATAATGCAGCAGTGAGCATGTATGTGAAAATTAATGTATCAAAGAGCTGGGTAGTTGTACCTGAGAAGAAAAATAGAATTAAATGGCGTTAAATGGGAATGAATAAGAACATTTACTTCCATTTAATTTGTTACATAGAATAGAGAGTTGTATATGTTAGAAGAAATCTAAAAATAAATGAAAGGCAATGAGAACGGGTACTTAGGTTTGTGTTGTAAAACCAGAAGAGATATGACCAAAGCATGGGTGTTGAATAAATATGACTTGAATAAATGAATGAGAACTGAATTACAAGCCAAAGATATCAAGGAAGAGTTAATGGACTGAGAAGGAAGGTAAAAGCAAGAATATTATGATCATGAGTTGCTGTAAGATCCTCAAAAACAGAAATTTAGAAAGGAAGAGCAGTATAATGAATGTGATAGAGGCAAGAATAGGAAGACAGGAAATGTTATTGTGTTGAGATAAACTAGATGTAGCCATATTTCCTCTCTTTTCCTTATTTCATGCCTGGATTTTTTTTTTTTTTACTTTCTATTTATGGCTCTCTTTTGCATAACACTAATATCCCAGAAGGGAAAGCTGTGAGGCTATGTATGGCTTATGATTCTGCTTTCCTCAGAATAATTTCCTTTTTAAACTAACTTGGATTTAGCTCTTGTTCTTAAACATTTCGCTTCACGATAATGATAGTCAACCGTGAGGTTATCAAGAGAACTGACTACCAAGGTAGATTGATGTGCTCAGAATTACAATCAGTTGGTGGAAGGGTGGGGGGCTGGATTCAGCAATTTTTCAGAGAACGGTTTGGGAAGGGTTTTAAAGGTTAATTAATCCTTCTTGCCTGCCTGTTCTCTGCATTATCATGCCTGGGAAATGTAATGCTGCAGCAAACAGGTTTAAGGAATTTGACGGTTTATCTGGACTGACTTTCACAGTTCTCTGGAGTTATATAGTGCTGTCCATTGAGCGAGTAAATAACACCAAGAGGACTTGTACAGTTTCCGTCATTTATGATTCTGTCACATCTAAACAGATTTACGATCACTGTGGTCTCATCTAGTTTAGTTTAAGAATGGCAAAGAAAAACTATAATTTAATGCTACCTTTAGATAGAAGTCTCTTCTCTGCCTTGTCTGCTCTTTTATATGAAATAGAATTTTACCAGAATACTTATAAGAAATATTGCCTTTTAAAAGCAATATAAAATTATATAAGTAGTATCTAAATGTAGTTTGCTAACAGTCATTAATATTTATTTACACATTTATTTGTTAGATGCCTGGCAGTTTATATGGCTTTTTTTTTTTGCATTTCTTTTTTATCCCATTCATAGGATATTTTTATCCATACTCTAGCTATTTTGGAAATAATTAAAGACACGGTTCTATACTCAGACTGGGATAAGATGATTGCCACATTTTGGTTTCTTTTTGCTGGTTTTTAGAATGTTTGATTGTTTAACTCTTCCAAACACATATGCTTTTGTAACTGTTTGGTTTTCTTTCTCTTTGTATGTATTGGAAACCAACCAGATTCTCTTGGGAGTCAGACAGTCTCCAAACAAAATGAACAAATAAATAACATAACCAAAACTGAAGTCCAATAACCCAGCAGAAAAACCATATCGCAACTCGCAATGGCCAGTTGTCATCATGTATCAAAACTTTTTTCTCCTAAAATGGAGATGGGTATGGCCAGAACATGACACATCCAGTCAGTGATGGGCTACCAAAATTTTTACTACCACACTGTGGGCATGGCTTACGCATTTTGTTTCAACATCTTTCAGTGCAAATTGGGTGCTCTGGGATGGAGCTCCAAATTTTGCTACCGGAACTGCCTTCCTGACCATTCCCGTAGGAGCCCATCACTGCAACCAGCCCACAGGCCGTGAGTTTGACATTCCTGATATAGAGCGTTTTAATAAATGATATGAGTTTGAATAGGTCTCTGAAAACACAAATGTCACTGTAGCGAAGAAAATTAACTGTCAGTCTACATACTCATTCTTTGCACTTGTCTGATGGATAGGACTTTTAGATTTTACAAGTTTAAACAATTATAGGTGAGAGATGTAGCTCTCCAAATGTTATTCTCTGACCACTGACTGCTGTTTGGGAATGGTGGAACGCATTGCAGCAGAGGCGGAGTAATGACACGGACACAAAGAGCTGGATTTAAAATGGGTCATTTTTATTAATTAAATTTGCATAATTTATTCAAATAAATTAGCATAAATTAACTATAACCCTAAACAAGGACCTGCAGGGTCAAACAATTGCTTCCAGGGCGGAAAATGACATCAGAAAAACTTCCGGGGCAACTTATGGGCGTAGCTCCATGCTGATCCAGGTGAAGGGCCACGCCCTCACCTGAATCTCTGCCATGCACCTGCATGTGGGAGGTCCCGCCGTCTAACCCCTACAAGGGGAAGGAAATGGGCGGGACCCAAAGACAGGTTCCCCCTAATTGCTCAGGTCGTTAACACCATGAGCCTTTGGAGAGAACCTGTCAATCATCCCCAAAAATGCCCAACAAAGAACATGCAGTTGCTAAACACCACCCAGTTTTCCGCCCCTAACCTGCCTACCCAAATGACCAGAGGTAAGCCAATTAACCTAAACAGGGGGCGAAGCACCCCCTAACTGCATATCCGTCACCGCAGTGTGGAATAGGTGAAAAAACGGTCGCAGGAAATACTGAGACTGCCAAAAATTCTTATTCAGCCCCCTAAGGGTGACCCACAGTGGCACACTGAAAGATAGGGAGGGTGGGTGGGTGTTCGCTTCGTTGTCCAGGGCGAAAAGGAGGCCCTGAAGCCTGTCCAGCCCTTTTATAGGGCTGACAGGCTCCGCCCCTGGATGACGTCATCGGCTGGGCCGAAGCTTCCAGAAGCTGGCCAAGATCTCACGAAATCTCGTGAGATCTCGGCCTTTTCCAAGATGGCGGCTACGCCGAAGGGCCGTGTCTCCCTGGCCCTGCGGCAAATCCGGGCCGGGGAGTGAAGCACCGGCCAGGCATTCTTATGTTCTGCTGAGCTTTTTGTTACCCTGATGAATACTCTCTTTTTAGATATTGCTTTATAATTTTATCAGAAGTCTTGAGCACATTTGGAAAAGCACCCCTATACACAAACACAAACACACACACACACACACACACACACACATTAAATCTCTTCATCCAAAATGGAAGCTTCATTAAGTTTCACTATCTATTTTTCCATGTATTAGGAAATGGTGAAGTTGCAAGATTGGATAGGAACTGGGGATAGGACCTTTATTGTTTTGCAATGTTCTTCACCATTCTGCTATATTTACATTATCCTCACTTGCCCCTTTGTACCATCCGACGCGGATGCCTGTGAATTGAAAATTATATCTGGCCCTAGCAGCTTAGAAGAGTGTCTTCACCTACATTATCTAGAAAGACTGTAATGACAAGATGTGCAAATGCATCATTTATGAATTATAGTAGTGCAAGTTAAAAGTAGGTCAAAGTTTCCTGAGAGAAAATGGAAGTATTTAGACTATGTGTAAAGAGATGGCCTTACAAGTAAACAGCAAGGCACACAGTTCTCATTACATTCAGGTCAGCTAGGACCTCAGTTAAACACAAAATAGTGATGTAGACAGAATATTCAAAACCTTAGATGCCACATAGTTTCTAATGAGGAGCTTCCAAACTATCTTCAGCATTACCTTTTAGCAAGCCTGTTTATAAACAACAAAACAATACTGATTATAAAAGGATGTTCCAATTTTGTATTGCATGCAAGTTATAGGATTTATAGAAGCATGGTCAATTACATCATTCTATGTCAGATTTTTTTTACAGGGTTTGTTCTTTTCATTTATGGTGAATGACATTACTCTACTGCTACATGCTTCAGCTAAGTTCTCCCCGCTTCCATCGTGTACAAAAATTCAACGTCTTTATAGGCTTGTTTTGCTCCAGGCCTAGGGGACCAATGAATGAAAACAATTTTGAGCACCAGTGATTCTTGTTGCCTTCCGGCCAACCTCTTTCTTCCCAAGTTGTTATTTGACTTTTGCGACAGAGAATGCTCCTGCTCATTCAGGTGCCTCTCCCTTGACTCATTCCCAAAATACGGAAAATACTCAACACTGTTGCCTTGACTAAGATGACTTATATTCTTTCAAGGTGAATGCGTTGTTTGTCAAGATAGTAAAATAAAAGAAGTCTCCAAAGCAAAAGTAGCTAAAATGCCTTCAATGATTTCAAAGACTGAACAGTGGAACAATATTCTCACATTTCCTACTTGCAAAGAGAGAAATATCAATACACAAGTGCACATGCTCAGACCTTTTAATCTTTTCCCAGAACTATGAACATGGGACAACTAAACAGGAAAAGTGTGCGGCATCAAATCACAGAACTATTTCTTGATGAATAGTGTTGGGTGAACCGAACTTGCATAGTTCAGGTCCGTGCTGAACTTTGTGGGGTTCAGCATACCGAACCCAAACCCGGACTCGGTGAAATATTCAGTGGTGAAATGCTATTGGTTTGGCCCAGTTTGGTCATACTGGTAGTGGCGGGCACTACCCGGTTTGGCAAACCAATAGCGGTGGGAGTGCAAGGCTCCACCCACCTGTCTGGACGCAGCCATTTTCTCTTTTTAACCCTCTGCTCATGCACAAAGACTTCTGTGCATGCGCAGAGGGTGAAAAAGCATGTGCACAATAATAATAATTTATTAGATTTGTATGCTCCCCCTCTCCGAGGACTCGGAGCACACACACACCTGAAACTATCTACATGGATGTCTCTTTCTCTTTCCCTCCTTTGATATTTTATTTGTTAGAGAATAAACATGCTACAGCAAGAAACTAGATCTTCAGAATTACTGGGAATGCGTTGTGATTAATTTTACTTTAAAAGCTAGTCCATATCAATAAAGAACTCATCTATATGCAAAATAAAGGCTAGTAAGAATGATATTTTGTCAATAGAGTAAAAATAGTAGTCTGGTTGATCGAGCAGTCTATTTTCCATGTTAAATAATACAAAAATATTTGTAATTGCTTTAAATCAATTGCCTTGATTGTAATTCAAAATTTGTTTAGATTTAAATGAACTCTGCAGTAAGGTTATTATTTACTGTAGCTCATCAGAAAGTCTGTTTTTCAATCACAGGAATGTGCTAAAGTAGGAGGCAAAAGCCTTCAGTATGTACCTGATTAAGGTCTGGTTAGTTTTAGGCAGCAGAAGTAAGGTCCTAATCAACTGATTAGGGTTATAGAACAGAGCTTGTTAGCTGGCAGTTAGCATTTATTGGGAAAGTGCTGCACTGGGAGAAAACTGCTTAAAAAGAGATACGTACTAAAAATGCCTCTGACACTATTTGATTGTATGGCTATGACTGCCAAATGGAGAAAAAAGAAGGCATGTCTTTCTTTTGTTAACAATCTTTTAACCCTATTTTGGAAGCAAACTTATTGATTTAAATGTCCCTTTGCTTCAAGCAAACATTCATAGGAGTGGACTGGTCATAAAAGAAACATAACCTCGACATGTGAACATACCAATGCAAAAATAGGACTCCTCTGAAGTATGAAGGTTTATTTTAAGGGCAACATAATTTTCAGGGCTCTCCTTGTTTTAAAACAATGATAGGAAAGAAACTTGTTTGCAAAGAACCTGTTCTGAAAGAAACAGCAGGTGGGATGTGGGTGTTTATCCTTTACCCACCCCTTTTTCTGCACCAATCCCCCCTCCTCCGGCTGTCTTTTGTAACACAGACATACTGCATGTTTACCAGGTAAAGCTAGATTGAGAAGTGGAGGTTGCACAGATGGATTGGCATCTAGTGCTTGACACTAGTTTCAGCTGGAACATCTAGTTCTGTCTTCCTTGGTACTGTGGCCTTAGAAGAGTATTTGCCAACTAGATAGCGGATGCTTACAATGCATATATGTGTGACTGCGATGTAAATCATAGATCAGTGATGGCGAACCTTTTTTGGTTCGTGTGCCAAAAGGATGTGTGTGTGTACACACCAGCATGCGTATAGGTGCTTACACCCATTCCCTAGTCCCCATGCATGCGCACAACCCCCCCCCCCAATGCATGCGTGCAGGCCTCACTGAAGCCTGGGATGGTGAAAAAATGGCCAAACCGGAAGTTCCGAAAAAGGTACTTCTGGTTTGTCTGTTGTGCCGTTTTTTGCACTCTGAGGCTTCAGGGAAGCTTCCCTGAAGCCTCCAGAGCAGACCTGGGCAAGATGCAACCCGCCCGCTGTCTGTGACCGGCCTGCCCACTATCTGTGACTGGTCCGCGGAGGTCGGGGTCCACTCCAGTGCAAGGATGAAAGAGCTCACTGCGTCTGCTGGGACTCCTCCGGTTGATGAATCATGAGGAAAGCAGGAACCGGAGGAATCCTGGCAGACACAGTGAGCTCTTTCATCCTTGCACTGGAGCGGACCCCAACCTTTTACTGAAACCTGCTGAGCACAGAAATCACGCAAACACTCCAGTGCAGTGACTGTGGTGCACCTTGTTGCCATAAAGCAAACAATTAGGGATCTGTAGAGTGGGTCTGGGTGTTTAGGTCAGGCCAGGGTCTGGGTATTTACAGTATTGGATAGAACTGAGTTAATTATATTAGTCTGGCCCTCTAAAAGCATCCAAATTTCTCATGTGGCCCCATGACAAAATTAATTGCCCACCCCTGCTCCAGAGGGTGAAACAGTCTTACCCCAAACCAAAAATCAGTTGATCAGTGTGCGCATATGCGCTGGAGCTGACATACTGCAATACCTTGTGTGCCCTCTGATAGGGCTCCGCGTGCCACCTGTGGCACATATGTCATAGGTTTGCCATCACTATCATAGGGAATGTTTGGTTTTGCCTCTATTAAATCAAAGGTGGCCTTTTGTTCTAATTTCTATTTCTTGATTTCTTGTAATTATTCTAATAGGATAAAAGAAACAATTTATTCACCAAATGAAGACAAATTAGCTCACAGGTGTCTAACTGTTAATAGGAATAATATTTTTTTTCTCATACTAAAGCCATAGAACAAACATAACCTGTTCTGACTGGCTGTAATTCTCAGGCAGTGATCTTTCTGAACACTGTCACCTAGTGTCTTAACTTGATGGGTAACTATGGAATTAGACCATGACCTTCTTGTTAAATCATTTTGTTTACAGTATATGATTTTGTACTTTCCAGTGATTTTTTTAAAAAAGTAAAAGATTTCTGTATCTAAAGAAATAAAAATAACTTGCATTACAACAGGCTGATTAAGACTTTTAATAAAATGATTCTTGCACCTGTTTCCTTTAACATCCATGGACAAATCATGAAAGCCTGTATTGTATGTGGGAGGGGAGAATGACCTAACAGGTCATGGAATCACTAACTATATATAAACAATGCCATTTGGCGGGACCCAGGGGAAAAGCCTTCTCTGTGGCGGCCCCGACCCTCTGGAACCAGCTCCCCACAGAGATTAGAACTGCTCCCATCCTCCTCGCCTTTCGTAAACTCCTTAAAACCCACCTTTGCTGTCAGGCATGGGGGAACTGAAACATCTCCCCCGGGCCTATACAGTTATGTATGGTATGCTTGTGTGTAAGTTTGCTTTTAATAATGGGGTTTTTAGTGTTTTTTAAATTATTAGATTTGTTATATATTGTTTATTATTGCTGTGAGCCACCCCGAGTCTATGGAGAGGGGCGGCATACAAATCAAATAAATAAATAAAGGAAGGAAGGAAGGAAGGAAGGAAGGAAGGAAGGAAGGAAGGAAGGAAGAAAGAAAGCTAAGCAGAACGGAAAGTCATGCTTGTGTCTACAGATCATAACATTAAAATGCAACACCAGAAAGTAGATGCTGTTAAGACTAGCTCACTAGGTCCAGAGTCCAAAAGTGTCTCTTTCAAACTCAAAATCACACATGCTTCTGAGAGGCAGACCTTGTTGAAAAATGAGATGCCAGCCATAATTACAGCTTTGTTCTGTAGCATACTCCATGCCAGTGCCACCTCTTCTCAAATGAAGCAATAGCAACAGCAATAGCGCTTATACTTATATACCACTTTACGGTGCTTTACAGCTCTCTCTAAACAGAATCAGCATATTGGCCCCAACAATTTGGATCCGCATTTTACCCACCTTCAAAGGATGGAAGGCTGAGACAACCATGAGCCTGGTGAGATTTGAACCGCCAAATTGCAGGCAACCGGCAGTCAGCAGAAATAGCCTGCAGTACTGCACTCTAACCACTGTGCTCACTAGAGAGTGGCTCACTAGAGCAGTGTTTCCCAACCTTGGCAACTTGAAGATATTTGGACTTCAACTCTCAGAATTCCCCAGCCAGCGAATGCTGGCTGGGGAATTCTGGGAGTTGAAGTCCAAATATCTTCAAGTTGCCAAGGTTGGGAAACACTGCAGTAGAGAGCACAAACAGCAAGAGAACAAACAGGAAAATGTGTTTGAAAATCAGAGCTGGGAAAAGAAAACTGGAGGTGGTAAAGTGTCAGGAGTACGTGGAGTCTCTAAAAAACGTCTTGCCTGTGGGATCATCATTGTTAAAAAGAAAAGGAAACAGTGGGTAGTGAGGGAATCTGGTGAAGAGGCTGTGTGTCACTTTCTTGTATTGCATTTTAAAGTTATGATTTCACAAGCACTTCCATGGATTCTGATCAGCCTTGCAGACAAGGTCATTCTTTCTTTATTATTTATTTGTTACCGTAATTAGATTGCACGAATCCCAGCGACCGATTAGGTCCCACAGAGTGGGCCTTCTCCGGGTCCCGTCAACTAAACAATGTCGGTTGGCGGGCCCCAGGGGAAGAGCCTTCTCTGTGCCGGCCCCGACTCTCTGGAACCAGCTCCCCCCAGAGATTAGAACTGCCCCTACCCTCCTTGCCTTTCGCAAACTCCTCAAAACCCACCTTTGTCATCAGGCACGGGGGAACTGAGATATCTCCCCCAGGCCTATACAATTTATGTATGGTATGTTTGTATGTATGTCTGCTTAATAAGGGTGGGTTTTTAAAAAATATTTTAAATTGTAAATTATTAGATTTGTCATGAACTGTTTTATTGTGTTGTGAGTCGCCCCGAGTCTACGGAGAGGGGCGGCATACAAATCTAATAAATAAAATAAATAAATAAATAAATTTATATGCCACCCCTCTCCGAGGACTTTCCCCATATAATATAGGGCTTACACCATTTCTCCTTCCCTCATGACTCTCAGGAGAGCCCCAGTTCTTTATTATTATTATTATTATTATTATTATTATTATTATTATTATTATTATTATTATTAATTAGATTTGTATGCCACCCCTGTCCGAAGACTCGGGGCGGCTTTCTTATCCTGTTTGGCTGACTCATGGAACTGCCCGCTACTTTGCTGAAGTGAGGGGGACAAAGGGAGCAATGGACCATAAGGAAACTTGTATCTCTGTATTAAGAACATTCTGGTGTGTCCTGGCCCACCCCTCTCCAGCGACACCCAGCCAGCCTTAGCTGATCACATTCTCTCTCTTTCCTCATATAGTACAAGCAGGGTCCTCATGAAGCCTCCTCCTCTAATTTCTCCTCCTCCCACTTGGCTGATCTGTAGAACTGATCATTTTGTTGTGTGGAGGGGGAACAAAGGAATCCATGAAAACTGAAGGGAAGACCCCTCCTCCAACTCCATCTTGTTCTTAAGGGCCCCCTTCCTCTAGGAAGGAAGCGGGCACACTCAGTACCTCCCAACCA
This sequence comes from Erythrolamprus reginae, assembly GCF_031021105.1. Classification (NCBI taxonomy): domain Eukaryota; kingdom Metazoa; phylum Chordata; class Lepidosauria; order Squamata; family Dipsadidae; genus Erythrolamprus; species Erythrolamprus reginae. The sequence goes on along the minus strand of NC_091951.1, from coordinate 95,480,540 downwards.
GCTCTATTTTTGCCACAAGGCATTTGAATCAGTCTCTCATTCTTCCTTCATGGCCAAATGCTATTAAAAGATTTTCAATTTCAGCTTTGGTTTCAAAGCAGCCAATGGCTGCTCACCTATTGAGCTTGTCACCAACTGATTGGGCACAGGGGTCAAAGAGGGTAGGGATATGCTCCTCCCATTTTCTCTTGTGCCATGCAAAGTGTAGTTGGATGGCATGGTGGCTCTGAACTGGCCATAACAGTGCCAAATTTCAATCCCACAGGACTCATGGATCTCATATTGTGGGTGCTTTCTAAAAGTTACATTGTTCTATGATGCACCATTTTATCCTATTAAAGGTTGCAAAGTATCAAACACACATAACTTAATAGTATGGATTAGATCTGCTTTCAAACAAGTGCATGTTTCTTAATAGTGAGGGCAACATCTGGATGCAGTTGGAGTGTGATTGTATAGATAGGTCTATTTGACACATGTGTGTAATTCAGTCATTTTGTGTGCTCTCTTTAGCTTCTACAAGTGAAGTGGAGCTTAACTATGTGATGAGGATAGTCCAGTTGTGATAGAAAAAAGGCCTGAGTGGGCTGAGGATTAGATAAGAGAAAACAGAAGGATGTAAGAATAAGGATGGGTTTAGAATTGGTATATTTTTAAACACAGAGGCGATGTGAACCTTTTGCCACTTTCCCAATTATTTCTATTAACTGTAATATTCTCAGTTATTCTTTTGCCATTTTACAGATCTTATTATCATACAGATTTTTTAGACTACTGGTGCTTGCTCAGGGAAAAGAAATCTTCCAGTTTATAAATAATTGTGATTATTTAACTATGTTGCATATTAACACCCATATAGCCACGTTTTATCTTGGGCATTCCAAGAATCAACAGATCTGTGGCTCCTAAGCAGCCTCTTTAATTAACTTGATTCAGATATTGCTATGTCATTGGTATATTCCTCATGGGGGAGGATAATTCGTTTATTACTGCTTAGCCAAAACATGTCACAGTTTTCTTTTTGTATCTAGGGGTTTTGTTGAGTGAAAATGTGCCTTGCTTTCTATACTGAATGCACAGCCTACTGAAAAAATACCACGCCTCTTTGCCTCAGAAAGATTGCTGGGCTTACAATCTTTCGTCATTTTAGGAAACTAAGAGTAGAAAGTGGTAGTACTGGGCCCAAATACAGAAATACCTCGTCTTACGAACCTAATTGGTTCCCGGGGGAGGTTCGTAAGACGAAAAGTTCGTAAGACGAAACATTGTTTCCCATAGGGAACAATGTAAAATCAATTAATCCATGCAACGGAAAAAACCCCTGCAAAAAACCGCCGCCGCCCGGCTGTCACCTTTTGAAACAGCTGGGGGGCTTCTCGGCGGCCTCCCGAATGCCGAACGCCAAACCCGAACTTCCGGGTTCGGCGTTCGGGAGGCCGCTGTTTCAAAAGGTGACAGCTGGGCGGCGGGGCTTCTCAGTGGCCTCCCGAACGCCGAACCCAGATGTTCGGCAAAAGTTCGGGTTCGGGAGGCCACTGAAAAGCCCCACTGCCTGGCTGTCACCTTTTAAAACAACCGGGGGGCTTCTCAGCATCCTCCTGAACCCGAACGCCCAGAAGCCCCCCGCCGAGAAGCCCCGCCGCCCGGCTGTCGTCTTTTGAAACAGCCGGGGGGCTTCTCGGCGGCCTCCCGAATGCCGAACCCGGAAGTTCGGGTTTGGCGTTCGGGTTCAGGAGGATGCTGAGAAGCCCCCCGGCTATTTCAAAAAGTGACAGCTGGGCGGCGGCAGCGGCGGGTTCGTAAGAAGAAAAAAGTTCGTAAGAAGAGGCAAAAAATTTCTGAACCCCGGGTTTGTATCTCGGTTTGTTAGTAAGACGAGGGGTTCGTATCATGAGGTACCACTGTAATGTGATTTTTGTTCTGCCTTTACCAAAGTACTATCTTTCCAGGTAAAATAAGCAAGCACAATGGGCCACAATAGATAGACCCAATTCATTCTTGTAGTTTCTGCCCTTACAACTATCTGTTGAAGCTACTTTATTGGTGATGTCACAGCACATATTGGAAATGGGTTAGAGTGTCAGGCTATATTCCTGAGATGGTCAGATGGGAACCATCAGAAATAAGAACCAGGTCATAGAAATACACACGCTGGATGCATTAGAGGAAACAATAGAAGCCTTCAGATAACAGCTCCAAAAAGGACAAATTACTTGCAACAAAATACCTATAAGACCTATGAAGAGGTACAGAAATGCTTTATTTAGTTTAACGAGTAAAAGCAATTTTCTGTATGTGTGTAGGCATATCAGGTGCACCACATTTGCTGCTGATGGGTTACTCTTTTTTATTATTGTCTTCTAGGTTCAAGAATGGCTATGTTTAAATTGCCAGATGCAGAGAGCTTTGGGAATGGACATGACCACAGCACCCCGCTCCAAAAGTCAGCAGCAATTACATTCTCCTTCCCTTTCTCCTTCCCATTCCCCTGCCAAACAACCACCACAACCGCAACCACAGCCCCAAGCGGCAACAGGACCAGAGAAACAACCCGGAACTATGCAGCCTGGGCCCAAGCCAAGTGCTGCAACCATGCAACCCCCATCCCCCAGGCACCCCCCAGCCTCACCCCAAAGAGAACCACCCAGCCAAGTCCAGCCAAAACCTGCTGCTCCTCAGGAAGTGATGAAGTCTTCCCCTCAGCATCAACAAGCAAAGCCTTCATCTATTGATCAGAGAAAGATTGTAGGAGACTCTCCAGCTAAGACTCCGGTCCCTCCCTCCAGTGCTGGGGGAGCTCAAGAGCAAACCCAAGAGGGCCTCACCGGGAAGCTTTTTGGATTTGGAGCTTCCCTCCTGACCCAGGCAAGCACACTCATGTCTGTCCAGCCAGAGGCCACTCCACCAAGTCAACAGTCTCCTGGCAAAGTGCCTCCAAAAATTGTCTTCAGTGATGCCAGCAAAGAAGCTGGCCCTAAGGCCCCAAGCACTGGACCTGGAACGCAAAGTAAGCCCGCAACTGTCCCAGCTGCAAAGCAAGTGAAAGTGGGACAAGTAACCAAGCCAAAGGAAGTGCCGAAAGAAAGGGTTTTATGCCCCCTCTGCAAAGCAGAGATCAACGTGGGCTCTGGAGAGCCCTCCAATTACAATACCTGCACATCCTGTAAGCAGCAGGTCTGCAACAAGTGCGGATTCAACCCAACACCTCATCTGGTAGAGGTAAGAAAAGTCGGGCACACTTTAATGTGCTTCAATATCTCCTTGTGTTAGTTCTTAAACATTACAGTATATTCCCAATGGTCTAGGGCAGGGGTAGGCAAAGTTGGCTCTTCTATGACATGTGGACTTCAACTCCCAGAAGTCCTGAGCTAGCAAGATTGGCTCAGGAATTCTGGGAGTTGAAGTCTACAAGTCGTAGAAGAGCCAACTTTGCCTATCCCTGGTCTAGGGTAAAAATATAAATTATCAGGATTGTATGAACTGATTTTAAAGGGCATGTTGCCATTACGCCAGTACGCCAATAAAGGCACAATGGAAGTCATTTGTGCAGATTCCCATTTTGCTGCCATTGAAATGGAGCTTAGTAGAACTAACCAGTGGAGGTTTTCTGTAGTGGTGAGGGAACTGGCCAGAATACAATGGCAGGGGGGAATTAAAAATCACCACATTGACATCTTCAGATTGAAAGAGATGTGGCAGTGACTCGTCTGTCGTTTGATAAGGCTTAAAGCTGTCGGCTTTAAATGTGACTATGACTTGTGTATTGATGATGTCACGTGAATTTCAATAGAGGGATGAATGGCAAAATGGCCAGGAAGGTAGCATGACTGTTTTTGTTTATCTATAAATGAAACAATTCACATGAAGTACAGTATTGCTAAAATCTGACACATTGTTATATGGAGGGAAAAACCAGTTTGGCAAACATAATAATGTTATACTATCTGTAATACTTTTCTTATCCTCTTTGTGAATGTAGATTATCCTAGGCATTGGTTTTACATGATGCTCAAAACATATACTTTTCTGTTTCAAAAATTGAGAAATAAAAGTAATTGCCTATTCTACAGTTGAAATACTCTTTTGTTTTGCAGTATTAGTTAGATACAAAAAAGAAAGAAAAGACAAATAAACAACATGGGAAGTTATAAAGAAAAAAAGCTATAAAAAGAAGTTTTTCAAAAAGAAACAAAAATGAGTTATATTATTCTGTAATTATGATTCTATAATTAACTTTGCTAAAGGGTTCATTGGACTCCATTAGATCAAAATAGACAAATAATATCCTCCAATATTGAAACTCAGGAGGGACAATTGGTTAAATCCCAAAGCAAACACAACTCATCACTCCCTTGAGGTTAAATAGCTGGCATCCAAAACTTTGCTGCATGATTATTTTTTTAAAAAATATCTTCTGAGGAAGCAGCTCATTAGGAGAGAAGGAAAATTTTTAAATCCATTTTAGGGTTGTGGAATATAATCCTCCAGGATGCCAGAAGGATTTGATGCCACACAGATGTCTAGGTATAGTAAGTACTTGAGTGAAATTATCATTTCATTTCATTTCAAATATGCTTAAAGCCTTTGCCTGATTCCCTGAGAGTCAATCTCCATCCTGGATGAGCTTAGTCACTGTTCTTTTGTTTACATTTGTTCTTAATCATTTCCTTTAAACCTAATACCCACAGGTATTTTTCTTTGCTGTTCTTTCTTTTTAATAAACTAAATACTATTATAAGAAGACATTTTAGTGTTAGTTGGTGCCCTGGAGATTATAAGATGATAACCCATCTCAAAAGACCTAGGCCTATTCAGGCTGACTGCCAAAATGCTTATTTAAACTTTCCTTATATTTTTACTTCTGGCAAAAATCTTAGCTAAATATTTTCCTTCCCTTTAAACTTGCTCTTGAAGCCCAACTAAACTTATTTTAAGTTGAACATTAAAATGAAAAGGTAGGGGTCATGTCAGAGTGAATCTTTTTTTATTTGTAGGTCATCATTTCCTTTTATATCAGAGGATCGTATTAGAAGTGGCTCTACAATTGTGCCTGTTTTGTTAATACTACCTTGTAATGGACGATGAACTAGTATAGGTGACTGGGCAACGAATGGGCTCTAAATTAACACTGAAGCAGCATGGAGGCAGTGAAGTAGGTGCTGCATGCTGCTGGAGCATCTGTTATTTCAATGGGACATAAAATAAAATCCATGATTAACTGGCCTGGTTCCAAGTTGTATCATTTCAGTTAGCTCAAATTCCACCTTGTATTTCTCAAATCAGGGGTGGTATTCACTTACCTTCCCTACCAGTTTGCAAACATAAGTGCGCAGGTGGGCGCGGTTGCTACGCTTGTACTCACCCCATCCGTGCATGTGCAAAGTCTTCCCTGCATACACACAGTCACAAAAACATGGGTAAAATGAGACGTGATTACATCCAGGTGGGTGGATGGCGCCATCCGTAGTCAGATCTACCGGTTCACCTGAACCTGATAGAACCAGCTGAAAAATGCCTCTGGAAATAATGCTATTTTGACATTTCATGAGCAATGCATGTAGATGCATTTTACAGAAATGTAATGCCTCACACAACTTTAAATTGCTACTGGGCAAATTTTCCTATTAAAGAACTGTAACATCCCATACAGCATAATCAGTGCTGAATGTCAATGGTGTAGACTGAGTATGAACCTGAAACTGCAAGATAAGAGTATCTATCTATCTATCTATCTATCTATCTATCTATCTATCTATCTATCTATCTATCTATGATCTAAGCTCTGTTGCAGCTTTTTTAACTTGCTTGCTAATTTTGTTTTCTAAAAAGGAATTTTTGCTTTCCTCTTTACTTACTTACCATCCAAATATAGTAGAGAAAATAGCTTTGTCACCCTAGCTTTTTCTTTTTTTTATTCATTAATTTCAGGTATATATTGCTTGTCCAGTCTTTTTATAAAACTAAGGGTTTTTTGCACTGAAAAGAACTACAGTATTGTTCTTAATTCTCAAGCATTTTTGTTTCAGATTTAATTTAGATAATTGAATTAGTATTTCTCCATGAAATATGATTTATGACTATGTAACACATGATAGCGTACAGCAAAACAAGTTTAGCTCGCATGACAGTTTCTTTTAGCTGAGTCCTAACTATGCTTACCTGGAAGTAAACAGCATTAATTTTGATTCCAGAGACAAGTCCTCATGTTTATTTGTTGTAGTAAAAAAAATGAAGAATCAGTCTTGGATGAGGCAATGTAGGAGTTAAGCGAGAGATAAACAAGCATTTCCAAAGCCTTGTTAGTTCATTGTAAGGTGGTTTGCAAAGCTTCAGTTGATAGATCAATTTTAGTAGATTACCGTATCTACTATTTGTTTGTTTGTTTGTTTGTTTGTTTACTTATTTATTTGAGTTGAGAGGGACCTTGCTGGTCATCAAGTCCAATTCCCTGCTCAAGCAGGAAACCCTACACCATCCCAGATAGAAACAGAAACATAGAAGACTGACAGCAGAAAAAGACCTCATGATCCATCTAGTCTGCCCTTATACTATTTCCTGTATTTTATCTTACAATGGATATATATTTATCCCAGGCATGTTTAAATGCAGTTACTGTGGATTTACCAACCACGTCTGCTGGAAGTTTGTTCCAAGGATCTACTACTCTTTCAGTAAAATAATATTTTCTCATGTTGCTTTTGATCTTTCTCCCAACTAACTTCAGATTGTGTCCCCTTGTTCTTGTGTTCATTTTCCTATTCAAAACACTTCCCTCCTGGACCTTATTTAACCCATTAACATATTTAAATGTTTCGATCATGTCCCCCCTTTTCCTTCTGTCCTCCAGACTATACAGATTGAGTTCATTAAGTCTTTCCTGATTCGTTTTATGCTTAAGACCTTCCACCATTCTTGTAGTCCATCTTTGGACCTGTCCAATTTTGTCAATATCTTTTTGTAGGTGAGGTCTCCAGAACTGAACACAGTATTCCAAATGTGGTCTCACCAGCGCTCTATATAAGGGGATCACAATCTCCCTCTTCCTGCTTGTTATACCTCTAGCTATGCAGCCAAGTATTTCTTTATCCATATCCAGATAGCAGTCCAATTTCCTTTTGAATGTGTTGAGTGATGGGGCATTCATAACCTCTGCTGGCAGGCCATTCGCTGGTTGATCGATCTCACCATCAGAAAGTTCTTCTTCATTTACAGGTTGAATCTCTTCTTGGTCAGTTTCCATCCATTCCTCTGGTGCCCTGGAAAATAGTGTGACCCCCCTCCTCTCTGTGGCAACTCCTCAAATATCTGTGTATTGCTATCATGTCCCCTCTTTGCCCTTCTTTTTGCTAGACTATCCATGCCCAGTTCCAGCAACCTCTCTTCGTATATCTTATTTTCCAGTTCCCTTATCATTCTGGTTGCTCTTTTCTGTACTTTCTCTAGAGTTTCAATGTCCTTTTTGTAGCAGGGTAACCAAAATACTAATAGTAGTAATACTCAAAAACATGCCTCTGTTGGCCTCTTTCTTGATTAGTCATTGTCCTTAGAACATGGACACACCTTTTAAATTATTAAGACCAAATGACTTGATATTGAACAACATTTGATAATAACATTTAATTTCAGCTCATATCAAGGAACATTTAGAATATCATAGATGTGAATTAAATAGGTATTTAACTTACCTGCCCAGCCTCTTTTAGAGTCAGACATGATGTTTTATACTAGTTCCTCTTGGTAGTAGATAGCCAAAATTCCTTTTTTCAAAAGAATTTTTCCCTGTGATTCAAATCTGATAGAAACCATCCAATATGTACTCCTCATATTATCAAAGCAGCCCTCAATCTCTAAACCAGGGTCAGCAATCTTAAACACTAAGAAAGCCATTTGGACCTGTTTCCCACACAAAAGAAAACACCGAGAGCTACAAAACCCTTTCTGTGCAGCCACAAAACCAGCATATGTAATTGAAATTATCATTTTATTCACTTTTCTTTTCTTGGATTTATCCATGGTTGAGGGTCAAAAAGCTCAAAAAATTGCATGCCAACAAGTGTTACACATTGGCAGTTATGATGCATATTTTGAGCCGCAGGGAGCCGCAGCACAGGAATGAAAGAGCCACATGCAGCTCTGGAGCCGCAAGTTGATGAGCCCTGCTCTAAACTCTCCCTTGTTGGAACATATGGCAGCACAACCTTTAGCTTGTTTACCTTTTCAGACAATAAGCCTAACATAATATAATCATATAGTTAAAGTTTGTGCTACAACTACTGAAGCATGTAAATCTAAATAATAATAATAATAATAATAATAATAATAATAATAATAATAATAATAATAATAATAATGTAAACAAATTACTGCAAAATGAGGCCTGTGATAATGAAGAATAAATAGTATTATCTTCAGAGTCAGTTATTTACATACCAAGTCACTAAAATTGTACATACAGGTTTAAATTGTTTTCATTATGCTGGATTATTGTAATGCAATTTTTGCTGCTCAACTCATTTATTGTTCCAGTCATTGATCAGATAAATCTGTATGATTGTTCTGTGTATGAAAAAAGAAGTGCTGCCTTTTCTTCCATTTTAAATATGGCAGAGCCCACGAGTCTACAGAGAGGGGCGGCATATAAATTTAATAAAATAAATAAATAAATAAAAAATATGGACATTCCTTTCTCACTTGAAGAATTAGTTGTGTGGAGGAACTTCCGGTTCCTCCTTCAGTGCAATCAGAAGCTGGGACTGCGACCTCCGCGGCCAGTTGCAAACATGCCATGCCTGAGGTCCCCCCCCCCCCATAGAGGGTGCAAAGTGAAGGGGACCAACAGGAGTGTAGAGGGAAGCTGCATCTCCACTCCCCAAGCTGGCAAGACTCCAGCTGATGGTGCGGAGCTGCGGCAGCAAACATGGCTGCCATGAAGCTGAAGGTCCTCCAGAATCAACAAGTTTGAGCAGGAGGGAAAGTGAGATGAAAAAGACTGTTTGCTTTTTAAATATCCCCAAAAATACAAGGGAGAGGAATAAGGATTAGAAGGAAAATAATTTTCTGAGAAGATTTAAAAGAAGATGTGGTTCTCCATTGCATCTGGAAGGAGAGTCCAATATGGGTTATTCTCAATCCTATTGGTCGAGACTGAGTTTAGAATTAACATACTATTAGGCACCGCCCCTTGCCTGCCCCCAGTGAGCTCAGTTTTAAAACTCAGTCTAAGTATCGAGACGTATGAGTTGGTTTTATTAAAGAAAATGTTATTTAAATCTGTTTTTTACTTGTACTAACTGCCTTTCTTCCTTTTTATTTCTGTTTCTACAGATGAATGCAAGGATGGAAGGGGTGTTTGCCCTCCGTGGGCAGATTCCCCCACCGAGTTTTCCCCAGGAGACCTCTTCCCTCATAGAGGGTACCGTCCCATGAGGGGAGCAGCCCGGTGTCACTGGCCTCCGTGGCCAAACTTGGCTGGGAGTCGAAGGTGGGGGGTCCGCCCCCCCCACTGGGAGACTCGGGGACGCGGTGTCCCCCGAAGACAAGTTACCTTTCCCAGCACTACCCTGTACCCAGGGGAATAAGTTGCTGTGTGGCGCTAGCTTGGAGCCGCCTGGAACGCTGCCGCTGCTCTCAGAAGCACCGCGGCTTCTTCAAAGCGCTCCTACCGCCGATCATATGTTCGGCGGCCAAGCCGGAATCAAGGAGAGCGCTCTCCGGAGGCCTCGCAGCGAGCCCGAGAATGCGGAAGCAGGATCCGCCAAGGGAAAAGAGCCGGCGAAGGAGAGGGCTGTGAACCCTCGGGTTTTATGTTGCCTCAGACAGCGCCCGCCATTTTGAGCGCCCGAAGGGGAAAATCCCCCCCCCCTCCTCTCCCTTCATTGTTTCTGCGTCCTGTTGTAGGCGCGAAAAGCCGTTGGAAGGGCTGACAGGCGCATGCGCACTGCGCAGCAGCTCCGAGAAGCCATTTTGAGGGAGTTAATCAATCGGAGGAGAGAGAGCATATTTGATTCAGCTCTGTGCGCTAATTGTCTTTAATACTCTGATTTTCACTTATACTGTGAGTATTATGGATCCCTGTGGCAATACTGACCCAGCCCCTGTCTTGGGATCTGCAGTCTCTGCCCCGGTGGCCAAGCCCAAGGATAAGGGGAAGATAAAGACTAAATCATCCCAGTCCTCTTCCTCAGCCATCAAGGAGGCCGAGAGGCGAATTCAGGCCCTTGAACAAAAGTTGGAGGCTGCACTCCACAGTGTTCCACTGCCCAGGCCTGGACCATCGTTAAGCCTTGATGTGCCTGCTGGCCCACAAACCCCAAGAGAGAGGGTTGAGAGAGACTGGTCTCCTGATCACCCAGCCCTGACTCAGCTTCAGGTCCCCAGAAGCAGGCCGGGATCAGCCACCCAGGAGAGACCTGTATGGGGTTTTTCACCTCAGGCCAAAGCTGTCCCAGCAGCTACCTTCACCCCTACAGCTGCGGGACTCAGGGACAATCCTGATACGTGGCAGGATATGCCACCGGCCTTCCAGGAATTACTTTCCAATGTCTATACCAAGGGCATAGCAGTGGGAGCACAGCAAGGGCCCCAACAGCCAAGGCAAGCCACGACCCGGGACCTCTGGTCTGCACCGCCCCTTTCAGGTTTAGGATCTGTACTTGAGGAGCCTGTGTTAATGGAGGATAGTGATAAAGACTATGATATGTCAGAGGATGAGGCACCTCCAGAACCACCTCAGGTGGCGGGACTGTTCAAACAGTCCTCTTTCAGGACTCTCTTATATAAGGCAAGACAGACTATGGAGTTGAAGGACCCGGCCCAACCATCTCAGGCCGTGCCATCTAGATCCGCTACTCTGTTAAAGGAGCCTAAGCCTGAAACAGACCATGTCCCGGCATCAGAGATTTTCGTGCAAAGTATCAAGAGACCGTGGCAATATCCAGCAGCGGCCCAGGGACCATCAGTGATAGAGAGGAAGTTCTACACGTTTGATGACGAAGTAGAGGCTCTCTTACAGTTTCCTCCCATAGATTCACCAGTGGTGACACTTGTTTCCAACGCTCTGGTTCCTGCTGAGATGGGAGACAATTTGAAGCCAGAGGACAAGAAGGCTGAGGTGCTCCTCAGGAAGACCCACATGATGGCCGGATGGGGGTTTCGCGCAGCAGCGGCTGCTTCCTTTTTTAATAGAGCCTCCATCGTCTGGATCGAGGACATGATGTCTCGCCTGGGGCCAGAGGAAGGACGGATGCGTCAGGACCTTAGTAAGTTGCTGGCTGCGGCTGAGTTTTCTGCCGATGCCACCTTACATGCTGCCAAGTTTGCTGGGAGAGGGATGTCCGCTACCCTCGCATCACGCCGAATGCTATGGCTGCGCAGTTGGCAAGCTGACACCAAATCTAAATGGCGCCTGGCATCATCGCCTTTTCAGGGGTCTCAGCTGTTTGGCGACATATTGGAGAAGGTCCTCATAGAGGACAAGGACAAACGGAAGATCCTTCCCAGGTCCAGGAGGGGTCAGGATCGTCGTCAGACTCCATACAACCGACGTCAGTCCTTTCGTTGGGACACCTCACGGTCAAACCAGCAGTTTAGGTCCTTTCCCCAGGGCAACTTCGGTCAGAATACCTACAGGAATGACCGTACCCCCTTTCAAGACAGGGCCAGAGGCTATCAGTCTAACCGACGCCCATTTCGAGGTTCCAACCAGCGTGGATTTAAGCGATCCAAATGACTTTGCTCAGACGCAGCCAGTAGGAGGGAAATTACACCTTTTCAGCGCCTCCTGGCTGGCCACTTCTTCAGACAAATGGGCTCTATCGACAGTGACACAAGGACTACGGTTGGAATTCATTCAGCCCCCGCCCAACCGATTCTTACACTGTCCCACACCAAAGAACCCTTCCAAACGGAAGGAATTGCTTCAGGAAGTAAGTCACCTCCTTCAGATTCAAGCCATAGAGCCTGTGCCAGAACACACAGAGGGCAGGGGATTTTATTCTATGGTGTTCATAGTCCCCAAGGCATCCGGGGGCTGCCGCCTAATTCTGAATCTGAAATTGTTAAATCAATTCATCCTCTATCGCAGATTCAGGATGCACACCTTGCATACTATTCTGGCGGCAGTACGCCCTCAGGACTTTCTCACTTCCTTGGATCTGAAGGAAGCTTATTTACATGTACCGATATTTCCACTACATCGCAGGTATCTAAGATTTTGTGTGGAGGGGAAGCATTACCAATACCGGGCCATGCCATTCGGCCTATCATCGGCTCCTCGCACCTTCACAAAATTACTCGATGTGCTCACGGCTCATCTCCGTACTCGGTCCGTCCGCCTGATGGCATACTTGGACGATATCATCGTGTTGTCCAAGTCCCAGGCAGGAGCGCACCGAGATCTCCAACTTACGATGACATTCTTGGAAGAACACGGCTTTACCATCAACGTTCCCAAGAGCCAATTGATCCCTGCTACAAGACTTCTACATCTGGGATCGGTGATAGACACCACGACATGCACAGTGTCGCTTTCACCAGACAGACTAGACAATATCTTGGCTTTAATAGCTTCCATCCAGAGACAACCAAAGGTATCCCTAGCCCTTCTGTCCAGGGTACTGGGAACCATGGTCTCCTGTATAGGGATTGTGCCATGGGCCAGGCACCACATTCGTCCACTACAAGGATTTCTGCTGCCGGCCCAGAAGGCGAAACTCAGCCAGTCAAACCGGCTGATCAGGTTACCAAGGAGCGTCAAGGCCTCCTTGGACTGGTGGACTTCCCCAGCACTGTTCCAGGGTTGTTCCTTCCTGCCTCCCGATCAACTAGTCATGACTACAGATGCCAGTTTGTCGGGTTGGGGCGCACACATCGGTTCCCAGGTAGCCCAGGGACTCTGGACCAGGGAGGATCTCCTTCCTGTGAACATCAACCTTCTAGAGCTCAGGGCTGTGTTTTTAGCACTCCAGCATTTTGTAACCTTGGTTCGGGGTCAACACGTCTTAGTCCTAACGGACAATGTGGCCACAAAAGCCTACCTCAATCATCAAGGAGGCACGAGGTCCCCTCGCCTCATGAGAGAGACCATGGCCCTCTTCACATGGGCCGAGTCCAACCTGGCTTCTCTATCCGCGGAGCACATAGCAGGCGTCAACAATGTCCAGGCCGATTGGCTCAGTCGAACCACCTTGGACCCCACAGAGTGGAGGCTGGACCCGCAATTGTTTCACAAGATCACACTACGATTCGGGACACCGCTGTTGGACTTGTTCGCCACTCACAACAACACACAGCTCCCCAGGTTCTATTCCCGCTTCTACTCTCCCATGGCAGAGAAGACAGACGCCCTACGGTCGAGCTGGCCTCGCGGTCTGCTGTACGCCTTCCCTCCGACAAATTTGGTCCAGAGAGTGATAGACAAGATTATACTGGAGGAAGCGGAAGTGCTACTGGTTGCACCACATTGGCCACGCCGCCCGTGGTTCTCGGACTTAGTAGCCCTGTCGATCTCCCCACCTTGGAGGATTCCGGACAAGACAATTTCACTCAGTCAGGGGTCTGTATTCCACCCAGACCCTCAATGGCTCCAATTAGCCGTTTGGCATTTGAGAGGAACAAACTGAAGGAGCATTGTCTGCCGGACAGCATCATTGACACAATGCAGGCCGCCCGACGGCCGTCAACATCCCGAATTTACCAGGCCACGTGGTCGGCCTTCTGTAAGTTCTGCACCGGGAAAGACATACAACCAGAAGGAGCCCAGATACTGACAGTCCTGGAATTCTTGCAGTCAGGCCTTGAAAAAGGACTGTCTCCAAACACTCTTAGGAGACAGGTGGCTGCATTGGCGACCGTTATCCAAATACCGGAGTTCCGCTCCTTAGCAATCCACCCTTGGATACGGGACTTTCTAAAAGGAGCTTCAAACAGCCGTCCCCCGCCTCTTCATAGGTTTCCATCGTGGGACTTATCTCTGGTGTTGAAGGCCTTGACTGGGCCTCCATTTGAGCCTCTAAGATCTGTTCAGCTCAAATTTCTTTCCATCAAGACGGCCTTTTTAGTGGCTGTCACTTCAGCCAGACGTGTATCGGATTTGTCTGCATTATCCATCAGACCAGACCTTTGTATATTTTATCCGGACAGGGTGGTTCTACATTTAGACCCGTCATTCCTTCCTAAGGTCAACTCGCTTTTCCATAGGAAGCAAGAACTAATTTTGCCGGACTTTTGCTCGCAAGGGAGCCACCCTACAGAACTTAGGTGGCACAAACTAGATGTTAGGCGAGCTGTTAAAATCTACATCAGAAGGACTGAGGCCTTTAGAAGGTCCGAGTCATTGTTTGTTTCATTTGCGGATCCAAAAAAAGGTCTGGGCGTCTCCCCCAGTTCAATTAGTCGATGGATCCGGGACTGCATAGGGGAAGCGTATAAGGCTAGAGCTCAGAGTCCACCTCAAGGGGTCACGGCGCACTCTACTCGCAGTGCAGCCACGTCTGCGGCTTGGAGGACTCAAGCCTCGATTGAGGACATCTGCCGGGCTGCGACGTGGAAGACTCCTTCTACATTCACTAGACATTACAGACTGGATGCCTATGCTTCAGCGGAGGCATCTTTTGGGAGAAGGCTATTACAGAGGGTGTGTTCCTCTCCAGCTGCCCTGACCAACAATCTCCCTCCCATTTGATTGGAACTTGGGTATATCCCATATTGGACTCTCCTTCCAGATGCAATGGAGAAGAACCGTTGTACCTACCTGAACGGTCTTCTCAGTGCACTGGAAGGAGAGTCCAAACCCACCCAGCATTAGATTGTTCAGGGAAGCTGGGCTTGGTGGTTGTTATTGTTATATATATATATATATAGATAATTGTTCAATAAAATTGTGTTGGATTATATTACCTTTCGTTTTAAAACTGAGCTCACTGGGGGCAGGCAAGGGGCGGTGCCTAATAGTATGTTAATTCTAAACTCAGTCTCGACCAATAGGATTGAGAATAACCCATATTGGACTCTCCTTCCAGTGCACTGAGAAGACCGTTCAGGTAGGTACAACGGTTCTTTTGGAACAATATTCTCTTTTAAAAGGAAAATTAATATTTGATCTGAACCTGTCTCTGCCTTAATATAAATTGACTATTACATTTATTGGATTTATAAACTTAAACATTGAAATTGAGCACAGAATAATGAAGAGGATTTTTTAATTTGAAGCTCGATTACCATATTGGGGGGGAAAGAGAGAGTGTAACTCTCAGAACTTTTCTCTTTGTTGGACAAACAATGTGGATGAAATTTTGTTGTTAAAACGACACCGTCTAAAAATAAAAATGTGGAAAGCACACCCCAGGATATTAAGACTTTCAATAAACAATGTGTGGGAATAAAATAAATACAGTGATACCTTGTCTTACAAACGCCTCGTCATACAAACTTTTCGAGATACAAACCCTGGGTTTAAGATTTTTTTCCCTCTTCTTACAAACTATTTTCACCTTACAAACCCACTGCTGCCACTGGGATGCCCCGCCTCCGGACTTCCATTGCCAGCGAAGCACCCACTTTTGCGCTGCTGGGATTCCCCTGAGGCTGCCCTCCATGGGAAACCCCACCTCTGGACTTCCATGTTTTTGTGATGCTGCAGGGGGATCTCAGCAGGGGAATCCCAGCAGCACAAAAACGGGCGCTTCGCTGGCAATGGAAGTCCAGAGGTGGGGTTTCCCAGCAAGGGGAGCCTCAGTGAAATCACAGCATCGCAAAAGCACAGAGGTCCGGAGGTGGGGTTTTGAGGACTTTGGTGTTTTTTGCAATGCTGCGATTTCACTGATGCTCCCTTTACTTGGAAACCCCACCTCCAGACTTCCGTTGCCAGTGAAGCACTCATTTTTGCGATGCTGGGATTCCCCTGCTGGGATTCCCCTGCAGCATCGCAAAAACACAGAAGTCCGGAGGTGGGGTTTCCCATGGAGGGGAGCCTCAGGAGAATCCCAGCAGCGCAAAAATGGGCGCTTCGGTGGGCAAAAGGGGTAAACTTTGGGCTTGCACGCATTAATTGCTTTTCCATTGATTCCTATGGGAAACATTGTTTCGTCTTACAAACTTTTCACCTTAAGAACCTCGTCCCGGAACCAATTATGTTTGTAAGACAAGGTATCACTGTACTTCAAATTATGGATTGCATAGAACTAAAACTGGAAAATACAATGGAAAAAGTAATAATAAATGCTGTTCAAACAAACAAGGAAAATATGGAGAACTTTGAAAGAGTGAAAGAAACAGAAGAAGCAAGAAACAAACAACAAGGAATATGACACAACAAAAGGCTTATTGAAATACAGAGGAAGAAAAAGGTAGTAAAGTAGAAGGGGAAAATCTCTAGTACGGGAAAGATAAGAGGAAAAGAAAGCTAGAAGGGGAAAGAAAGAGAAGACTAGAAAAAAGGAAAACAATGTTAGACAATAAAAACGGGGAAAGAGAGGAGAGAAAGATAGAGACTATAGCAAAATAAAGAAGTTGAAAATAGAAATGAGAGAGTTAAAAGAAATATGGGGGAGGCAACAAAAAAAGAAAATGAACAGGATTCAAACTTTGGAGCAGGGTAAAAGAGATGGGATAAAAGAAAAAGAGAAAAATGTGTATGTCCAATTAGTAGCAATATATTTGAATATAAGTTTGATAATAGAAAATATGAAGATTGAATTTTAATTATGTTTTATATGAGGAAAAATAAAAAGTAATATTTTTGAATATAAGTTTGATGATAGAAAAAATATGTAGAAATGAATGGGATAGGAGTAAATTGTTAACTGTAATTATTATTATTATTATTATTATTATTATTATTATTATTTATTAGATTTGTATGCTGCCCCTTTCCGTGGACTCGGGGCGGCTCACAACACAATAAAACAATTCATAACAAATCTAATGATATACAATTTAAAATTTAAAATAGTTAAAAAAACCATTTTTAAGCAGACATACCTACAAACATAAATTATATAGGCCCGGGGGAGATATCTCAAAATATAAAATAAAATATACGTATGAGAAGAAAATAGAAAGATTGAAATGTGTAATATATTTTTGAATTTAAGTCTGATTACAGAAAATATGACGATTGAAATAATATAACTTTTAAATATGTTATGTATGAAGAAAAGGCAAGTAATATTTTTGAATATAACTTTGAGGATAGAAGAAACATGTAGAAAATTGGGAAATAACCACATCTTTGATTGCTGGAATTAAAATAAAAGGGGGGAAATGATTAAAGGACAGATATTAAGAAGAAAAGAAATGTGTGTGAGAGAGACTGAAAATGAAATGATAATGGATTGTAATTATTTTAAAACAAAAATATTGTTAAGAACCAAATGCTCAAGACATGAGATGTTAAAAGACAAAAACAAAATTTATACCCCCCCAAAAAAAAGAATTAGTTGTACGGGTCTTAGTTTGGTTGAGTGCAAAGATATCTGATCTAACTAAGGATAGTGGTAAAAAAATGCAACATGAATATTTTTAAGCACTTTTTGTGGGCTTTCTACAGCAGTGTTTCCCAACCTTTTTTGAGCCGCAGCACATTATTCATGTTTTCAAAATTCTGGGGAACACTGAAGGCGGGGAGGTGGGGGGGCTAAAGAAACGTTTGGACAAAAAAAATATCTCTTCCTCCATTTCACTCTATTTCTCCCTCCCTCTTTCTCTCTCTTCCTTCCTTCCCTTCTTTCTCTCCATCCCTCTTTCTTTCTTTCTTTCTTCCTCTCTTTTTTGCTCTCTTTCTCTCTCCCTCCTTCCCTCCCTCTATGTCTTTCCCTCTCCCTCCTTCCCCCCTTTCTTTCTCTCTCTCTCTTGATTTCTTTCCCTCTCTTTCTCTTGCTTTCTTTCTCTCATTCTCTCTCCCCTCCTTTTTCTCTCTCTCTCTTTCTCTCTCGTTCACCACGCCAGCAACAGAGAGAAAAAGAAAGAGCGAGAGAGAGCCGGAGAGAGAGTGGAGTGCGCAGCAGCCATCAGCCTCCTCGCCCTCCCAGACGTCCCCAGCGCCCGGCCTCGCGCCACCTCCCGTTAGCCCGGCCGAAAGCCACACAGTCCCAGACTCCCAGATCGCTCGCTTCTCCGGCCAGCGCGGTGCTTTCCTGGGCAGATGGCTTTGCTGACCGGAGAAGCGAGCGATCCGGGAGTCCGGGACTGTGTGGCTTTGCGCCATGAAGAGAAAACGGCAGCAGGGAAAAGTCGGCCGTTTTCTCTTCATGGCGCAAAGCCACACAGTCCCGGACTCCCGGATTGCTCGCTCCAAGGCAGGAGGCGGCGGCGGAGGAGAGTGGGCGGATTGGGCGGGCAATGGGGCAGGGTGGAGAAGCCAGGGGCGCGTTTGGCCAGAGGCACCATGGGGAGGCAGGGGCAGGGAGGTGCGGCAGTAGGTGCCTCCGGTCAAACGCGCCCCTGGCTTCTCTGCCCTGCCCCATTGCCCGCCCGATCCACCCACTCTCCTCCACCGCCTCTCGCCGTGGCACACCTGATGGTGTCTCGCGGCACACTAGTGTGCCGCGGCATACCGGTTGGGAAACGCTGTTCTACAGGACTCTTTCCTCATGACTGAAGAGTTTGAGACATCCTTTCTTGTCTTTGTGGGTTTTAATGGGAGTTAGTATTGCTATGACCTGTAATTCTTGTGGATTTTTAAAATGCTAGATCATTATCATCGGATACATAGATTTTAATTCTTGTGATATGGCTACCTGAAAAGAGGGCTCTGGAGAGAAGTATAAAATGAACAAAAATTATTCAGATCAAGCAGCTTTCCGAAAAATTAAAGCCGATGCTTTAGCAGATGTGTGAGACATTCTTTCTTAGTAAAACATAACTGTGCAAATAAAGACTCAACTGCATATTTAGGCAAAATGAAGCTTACTGTATTTTTCTGAGTGTAAAATGCACCCTTTTCCTCCCTAAAATAGGCTGATAATTAGGGTGTGAGTAGAGAAGAGTAAAATACTGTATATGCAAATCTACATTTCACATTTGAGTATTTTATAGCACATTAAATATTTTTGTGCATGAATGCACATACACTTTTAAAGGGAAAATACTACACATTAGATACATATACAGTACATACATGAGATCCAATATGGTGTGATAGTTAAACTATTTGGCTGTACTCACTGGGTGGCCTTGGAGCAGCCATATTTTTTCAGCCTAACTAGCTGCTAATGATCTTCCCTTGCAGGATCTTTCATTGTTTCTCTCTGTGAAGAATGTTTTCCAAGCCCTAAGTCTCTGCAGGGTTTTTTTCATTACTCTAACTTGCTGTGAACAAGTTTTTTTCCAGCCCTAATCAGGTGCTAACGATGTTCCCAGCTCTTACTGGCTTGCAAGCTCTTTCATTGTTACTCTCTCAGATAATTTTTTAAGCCCTTAACCAGGGGATAAAATAATGTGCTGAAACTAACGAAACTAAGGACACTAGCCAGATGAATACCTGGTAAGCAGATTCTTTTCCCTATTTTTCTCCCCAAAAACTAAGGTGCATCTTATATTCCAGTGCATGTTATATTCTGAAAAAAACAATACACAAAAGTGGTCTTAAAAACTTCATCCTTTCCGTGTTGATTAAATGTGGACCTCATTTACACACACACACACGTGTGTGTGTGTGTGTTCTCACATTGATTGGAGATTATTAAAATTCTTTGATTTGTGAACACACATAGAGAGAGAGATTTAGATGTATACATATGTGTGTACAGTGATACCTCTACTTACGAACTTAATTTGTTCCGTGACCAGGTTCATAAGCAGAAAAGTTCATAAGAAGAAGAAACTTTTCCCATATGAATCAATATAAAAGGGAATAATATGTGCAAACCCATCCCGAAACTCACCGTTTGTTTCCCCCCGCTTGCCGGCACCACTGGAATGCTCCACTTCTGGACTTCCGTTGCCAGCCAAAGCACCTGTCATTCTGCTGCAGGGATCTCCCTTTACTTCCCTCCACTTGCTGGCGTCGCTTGGATGCTCCACCTCCATACTTCTGTTGCTGGCCAAAGCACCCGTCATTCTGCTGCAGGGATCTCCCTTTGCTTCCCCCCACTGGGAAATCTTGCATTTCGTGCTTGCCACCCATCTGAAGCACCTGTCATTCTGCTGCAAGGATTCTGCTGCATTCCCAGCGGGGGGAAGCAAAGGGAGATCCCTGCAGCAGAATGACAGGCGCTTCGGCCAGCAACGGAAGTCCGGAGGCGGAGCATCCCAGTGACGCTGGCAAGTGGGGGTAAGCAAAGGGATATCCTTGCAGCAGAATGACAGGCACTTCGTCTGGCAATGGAAGTCCGGAGGCAGAGCATCCCAGCGGTGCCGGCTCAGGTTCATAAGCAGAAAATGGTTTGTGAGAAGAGGCAAAAAAATCTTAAACACCGGGTTTGTATCTCAAAATGTTCATTAGTAAAGGCGTTCGTAAGTAGAGATACCAGGGTATATATGTCCATCCCCACATACATATACAGTGGTACCTCGAGATACGAGTTTAATTCGTTCCGGACCTGGGCTCTTAAGTCGAGCAGCTCTTATCTCGAACGACTTTTCCCCATAGGAATTAATGTAAATAATTTTAATTGGTTCCAGCCCTCAAAAAACTCACAAAGTTAGTCTAAATTATGCAGAAAGACATGTTTTTAATGAAGAAATGTACATGTACATATAAATGAATAATGAAGTTTCTTTCACTTAACTTGTAAACTTTCTTAAACTTTTAAATTTACATATGTTCAACTTCTCTGCCACCCAATCCTGTAGGACAGAGGTCCCCAACCCTTTTTGCACCAGGGACCGGCTTTAAGCGATCAAGAGAGGAATGGGTGAATGAATAGACGGAGGGTGGGAAGGAAGGAAGGAAAGAGGGAAGGGACAGGAACAGAGGAAGGAAGCAAGGAAACTTATGAAAGGGGAGAGTAAGAGAGGAATGAGTGAAGGGAGGGAGGGAGGGAAGAAGGTGGGAAGGAGAAAGAAAAGAAGAAATAGAGGAAGGGAAGGTAAAAGAGAGAAAGAAAAAGAGCAAGAAAGAAAGAAAGAAAGAAAGAAAGGGGGAAGGGACAGGAACAGAGGAAGGAAGCAAGGAAACTTATGAAAGGGGAGAGTAAGAGAGGAATGAGTGAAGGGAGGGAGGGAGGGAAGAAGGTGGGAAGGAGAAAGAAAAGAAGAAATAGAGGAAGGGAAGGTAAAAGAGAGAAAGAAAAAGAGCAAGAAAGAAAGCTGCAAGCACCCCCCCGAGCCCCCCAGGCCGGCTGCAACCTTTTAAAACACGCGCGCCGCTTCGCAGCTGTCTCCTGAAGCCGAACGCGGAAGTTAGCATTTGGCTTCAGGAGACAGCTCCTTGGCGCTTGTATCTCGAATTTGGACTTGTAAGTAGAACAAAAATATCTCTCCCCTCCCAGCTCTTATCTCGAGTTGCTCTTAAGTAGAGCAGCTCTTATGTCGGGGTTCCACTGTATAGCCTCTGTGTGTATATGTGGGTGTGTTTTTTCAGAAAAAGAATGATGTAATTGACTTTTTTGCATTTCAAAATATTTATGTAGTCATTGAGGCCTTCAGTGATTTGAAAATATAATTGTGAAGAAGAAATGACAAAACAAAACCAAATCCTATTTGTTGTGCAACCTATTAAGATGAGATCTGCAGTTCGCATTCTCCTTTCCTAGTAATCAGTGCACAAATCTGAGCCTTCAACATATTCAAGATCTAACATTGTACAAGCTCCCTGCCCCCCCTTTTATTGATATGGACTAGGGTTACAAATGTCTGGCAAAAAGAGGATATGTTCTCATTTTTATCCTCATGTTCTTTCTTGAACCTGAAATATTTTCTAGCTTTTTGTGTCTCGTGGAGGGGGGTATTTTGCCGGGAAGACTGTTTTTCAACAAATCAGACTTTCATTCAACTTTTAAAATTGTTTCTTTTCTTTCCCTTATCCATTGACCTACTCAACAGTCTAGTTTCACATTATTTATTTCCTGATTCCAGCAATTCTAGCTCCAGTCCAACATCTTTGAATCTATGCTCACTGTAATTTATAGATCACATACTTTGTCGTACCTTTTTATGGTGTAGTCTGAAAAGCACATTTTCATCAATTCTATGTTATTGCTAATATATGTTAGTGAACATTTTAAAAGTTGAAAAAATATTACAAAGGAAAGACTGTTTAATCTAAATATATTTGTTGCAGGTTTTTTACTGTAATTTTTGTTGCAGATACCAAGAAAAATAAACGGTTAGTATGACCCAATTGGTCTTACTTTTGAATTACCTATATCCTCTTCTGCCTGTTCGGATATCTGGTAACCGTAAATGGGCAAGTTTTAATTGAATATCTTTTTTTAAAGTATTTGGTCTTTTTAATTCACTTTTTTCTTCCGCATCTTTAAAAAATGCTGATTCACTGCCATTCATATTACAGTCATTGCACTTAAGTGACTCAAAAATGCCAGGCTGACAAAAATCCAGACTTATCACTAAGGGAACAAACTAGACATGACAGTATTGAGAGTACGGTATGTGGCGACTGAGTTATTTATTTTTGAGGCTATCATTGTCTTTTAAAGCATCACTTGATAAGAAGGAAAGAATTGTTAAATGTTCCTTCTACTCTAGAAACTACTTTTTTTGTATATGGCTTTCATCCCAGTAAGGCTTCCTGACTGGAAATAAACCCTGGCAGGAAACAATAAATTAGCATTAATTCAGAATTTCTAGTATCAAAGATTGTTGATGGAGTGGGTTAAACAAATCATTCACGGGTGTATTAGGCATAAAATGTCCTGCCTTACAACTGAGACCGAACTGAACGTTTTTATCCTTCCAAAATCAATTTCTGTGATATTTTTGTAATATTGATTTCCCCTCCTCTTCTCTAAGATAGCAGTATACTTATTCAAAGGGTTTTGTAACTAGTGAGTTTTTCCTGGCTTCCACTTTAACACAGCCACATGTTTTGAACAGCAGTTTTACATTCTGCATGTTTTTGGAGAATCGCATCATCCTTTTGCGCCCCTGAACCTATTTGATCACAAAAGCAAATGGCAAGTGACAGGTGAGGAGAAGGGTCTTCACATACTGTTCCTGAGTATGTTTTTCAAGGAGCCCGTAATTAGTTAATTGAGTCTCCATGTTTAAGAGACAAAGGAACATATCTCTCCATCCCTCCCTCTCTCTGTCTGTGTCTCTCTCTTCATTTTATTCATTTGTCTTCTGTATTCATACTAGCTATTTATACAAGATCTTTCAACAATTATGGACATCACAAGCATCTTAAATAAAGCTTTCACAGTAGGACTGAAAAAATATTAAATTAAAAAAGCAATAGTGCAATCAAAGCAATCAAACTGGCTGTCATTTCATGCACCATAGGTCCTCCAGAATAATTCAGGATTTAAAAAAATATTATTAAATTTCAAAAATATAAAAAGTAAACAAATAAAAAAAGTTAAAGAGAAAAAAAAATCAATCATAAAGTAAAATACAGAGCAATAAGAAAAAGGTAAAAGAAAAAAACCAAGAGTGTCTTCCAACTTTCTTTGATGCGGATATAGATAAAAATACATCCAACTTTTACTATAAAATTAAGAAAAGCCTATATTATTTAATCAGATATAATTATTCAAATCAAAGTTTCATTACTCTGATTCTCAAAAAACATTCAAAAATGGCTTCCAAGTAGAAATAAAATTGGTCAAAGTCTGTTTTATGTCTTTATTTATTTGATTGTTTATCCTGCCTTTATTATATTTATAAATAACTCAAGATGGAAAACATATCTAATACTTCTCCCTCCTATTTTTTCCCTGCAACAACAACCCTGTGAGCAGGGGTGAAATTCAGACGGTTCAGACAGGTTCTATAAAACCAGTGGTGGCAATTATACAACTTCAGAGAACCATACTACTCCCTACTCCTTCATTCCTCCTTCTCGGGTTCATACACACCAAGTAAACATGAGAAGGAGGCGAGAAACAGCCAGGTTGAATGGTAGAAGACTTGGCTGAACTTTTCTGTCATTCTGTGGGCGTTGTTTGTTGGGGTGATGCCCCACCTTGCAGTGAGTGATGTCAAGTTGGCCACGCTCACTCAGACACAGGACCACCCACCAAGCCATGCTCACAGAACCAATAGGAGAAAAATTGGAATGTCACCCCTGCCTGTAGATTGGCCCAAAGTCACCCAGCTGGCTTTCTATATATATAGAGAGAGAGAAAGAAGTATATATACTTCTTTACTTGCCAGTTTTATAGATACCTTTATATGTTTATAAATATAAATATTTGCTACATGTCTGTCTTCTTTACTATTTCTATCCTACTATTTTGAATTGAACATATTCCACTCGTCATCTTCAGGCTGGTGTTTCTGTCCTTGTTCTCAGGCGAACACTGCGAGACCTGAGCTTCCTTCCTTCTATAAATACTGGTGGCTGGGTGTGGTTTGATGGCTCAGCAATTGCCTGCTGTGTAGAAACTTCCTGGTGAGTCAGTGGGGTAACAATTGGGGTCGTTGATGTAGCTGAGGTATGCTGATTAGTTAATGGTTGTAGATTAGGCGTGATATCTTGAGTAGTTGGAACTTGCAGGCTACTTGATTGCTTTACAATGTGTGTTCTGAGTCTGGTTTCTATGGCTGGGATAACTTTGAGGGCTGGTTTCCAGATGTCTGGTAAGCGGGAGGTACATCGATATGCCATCGGCATACCAGGCTTTAAGGCACCAACAACGACTTAAAGGAGATGGGTCATTAAGATTGGACACAGCCCCCAGCAGAATTCCCCAGGCCAGACATAGAAACCAGCCGAATGAGGGTGGGATAACCCCCCACGAGAAACAAGGGAACATACTGGAGCAATACGGAGGTAGAGGTGGAGGGGCACAATCTAAGTCTAACATAGAGGACAAGGGGGGATTAGAACAGTGTAGACCTAGGACGAGGACATGGGTAAAAAAATTGCAAGAGCAGACATGTACCACTATAGAAAGTAACAACGACAATGGGGGGAAGAAAGGAATACCAAACACCTCCGAAGCATTGCCTCACAACTCCACCCCCTCCCTTGGGGAGGGAAAAAGGCAACAGACACGAGTAAAAGCGGTAGATCTCCCTACAGCCAGCAGGATTACGCCTCACAATTCCACCCCCTCCCTTGGGGAGGGAAAAAGGCAACAGACACGAGTAAAAGCGGTAGATCTCCCTACAGCCAGCAGGATTAAGCCTCACAATCCCACCCCCTCCCTTGGGGAGGGAAAAAGGCAACAAACACGAGCAAAAGTGGTAGATCTCCCTTCAGCCAGCAGGATTAAGCCCACAATTAGGCTTACCGCAGGGGGGAGGGAAGGGTGTGGCCCCGTGACGCGGGCAATGAGCAGACTGAGTAATGCTTTATAAAGATGTTTGTCTCCCACGGCATTTTAAAAACTCTGACGAAGTTAGCAGCACGCTAACGAAAGCTAAGTGGTTTTATTAAAGTCTCTATGTTCCGGTGATCGAGATGGCTGCTGCCTCATCATTCACGTATGTACCTGGAACTCGCATTTTTAGGACTATTCTTGATATATATATATATATATATATATATATATATATATATATATATATACACACATATACATATACATATATATATATATACACACACACACACACACACATATATGTGTGTGTGTGTGTGTGTGTGTATTTAAAAAATGAGTAGGATAGAAATAGTAAATAAGACAGACATGTAGCAAATATTTATAAACATATAAAGGTATCTATAGAACTGGCAAGTAAAGAAGTAGGTACACGTATAAATATTTTGCTCTGCTTACACTTCTGTTTTTGTATTCTTTTGAACATTATCAATATCAGCGTTGTATGTCTGTCTATTTTTATGTAAACTAGTGTACACCCAGATGACTTTCATGCTTAAGGGAGGACTAGAACACACAATCTATCCTGGGGCCTTAAACCACTAGACCAGAACTGACAATTTTTCCATCTCTCCTAATTGCATCAATTTAACCATTCATCCTTCCAATTTGGAAGTCTTTCCACCTTTGTGCATATAAAGGTCTTGCCACTGTTATCATACATAAAAACAAATTTTATGTCCAGAATGCGAGGGGTCCATAAATATTTTCACCACCCTCTTTTTGACTCATGCAGTATATAGGTCCTCAATGAAAGGCAGGTTGGCAGCAAATGTTTTTTCTGCAGTTCGGATTATCCTCTGAAGTCTTGTTGGGTTGCAGCACCAAACCAGACAGCTATAGAGGTGCAGATGACAGGTTCAATAACTCCTCTGTAGAACTGTATCATTTAGGAGAAAGTCTTGCTTTATATCTACTTCCAGAACAATTCGGTTTTCAAAGCTTGGCTGTACATAGGAGCAATTTGCAAATTCTGGATAGTTTTCAGCCGCAGATCTTTATAGAGTACACTGGAGTAATCCAGCCATGGGATAATTAAGATGTGAGCAATACCTAGCAGGGTTTCCTGATTCAGTTTTGCAAGTTGTGCGAAGGCACTCCTGGCCACAGCTGCCACCTGCTCTTCAAGTAGGAACTGGGGAATGCCTCAACTGTATGCTGGTTCTGAGCAAAGAAATGCCAACTCACCCAATGCTGATGAAAGAGAATCTCCATTAAGTTAATTTGGAGCAGAAGAATCCCACACCTTTTGCAAGAGCTCTCAATATCAGGAGAGACAATCCTGCTACACCCTGTCTCTTCTATGAAACTCTAGCTTGGCAGTTGCAGAACCTAAGCAGATCTAGACCCTCTCAGAATCAGAGTCAATTCAAAAAAATGAGCCCAACATCAAATAATGCATGATAATGCTCCATGCTCCAATGGAGAGGAAGGTTTGATCCAAACCATGTTTTGCTTTGCTTGGCTGAGCATAATATGCAGTGCATGCTACCTTTTCAGCAGTGTTGACACATGATAAAAATGACGCATCTTGTTACAACACATCACTCCATGAAGCAGAAGATGATTGGGAGACAACCTTGCATGTAACAGTTGTATTCAAAACTGCCAAAGAAATTGTAAACAGAAGTGAAAAGGGAGTTAGCCTTAACCCAGTGAGGTGAAGGAGAATGGAAAATGAATGTGACATCAAGGAGTTTAGCCAAGGGCATTGCTAGGCTGTGAAGAAGCAGCGAAATAATCTCTACAATGCACTTGCTACTTTCAGAACTGAAGATCAGATCCTTAATTCTACTGGGAAGAAGGGCATTTTCAGCACTTAATCAGTTTGGGGGCCTTTCTGTTTCCAGCAATGACCTCTGCTATCTGCAGCTCAGTTTGTATCTACTACTGTATATGCTTCTTTATTGTTGTGGTAGAAGGTGAAGTAGTCATTGACAGGTAGGACATTTAGCAGATAATTTTATGTACTATGCTTAGGTTGGATCAAAGACAACGAAGTTCTAAGCTGTCTAATCCCAAAATTTCAGGTGTGGTGGTATAGGGCATTCTGTTGCGAGCAGAGGACTGAAGCACTCTTCTCATGAAATATAGAAACATAGAAACATAAAAGACTGACAGCAGAAAAAGACCTCATGATCCATCTAGTCTGCCCTTATACTATTTCCTGTATTTTTATCTTAGGATGGATATATGTTTATCCCAGGCATGTTTAAATTCAGTTACTGTGGATTTACGAACCACATCTGCTGGAAGTTTCTTCCAAGGATCTACTACTCTTTCAGTAAAATAATATTTTCTCATGTTGCTTTTGATCCAACTCATGTTGCTTTTGATCCCAACTAACTTCAGATTGTGTCCCCTTGTTCTTGTGTTCACTTTCCTATTAAAAACACTTCCCTCCTTTGACATATTTAAATGTTTCGATCATGTCCCCCCCTTTTCCTTCTGTCCTCCAGACTATACAGATTGAGTTTATTAAGTCTTTCCTGATACGTTTTATGCTTAAGACCTTCCACCATTCTTGTAGCCCGTCTTTGCAGCCATTCAATTTTGTCAATATCTTTTTGTAGGCGAGGTCTCCAGAACGGAACACAGTATTCCAAATGTGGTCTCACCAGCGCTCTATATAGTGGGATCACAATCTCCCTCTTCCTGCTTGTTATACCACTAGCTATGCAGCCAAGCATCCTTGTTGCTTTTCCTACCGCCCGACCACACTGCTCACCCATTTTGAGACTGTCAGAAATCACTACCCCTAAATCCTTCTCTTCTGAAGCTTTTGCTAACACAGAACTGCCAATACAATACTCAGATTGAGGATTCCTTTTCCCCAAGTGCATTATTTTACATTTGGAAACATTAAACTGTAGTTTCCATTGCTTTGACCATTTATCTAGTAAAGCTAAATCATTTACCATATTACAGACGCCTCCAGGAATATCAACCCTATTGCACACTTTAGAGTCATCGGCAAATAGGCAAACCTTCCCTATGAAAGCTTCCCCTATGTCACTCACAAACATATTAAAAAGAATAGGACCCAGAACAGACCCTTGTGGCACACCGCTTGTAACCTGTCTCTGCTCAGAATACTCGCTATTAACAATAACTCTCTGATGTCTATGCTTCAGCCAGCTGCAAATCCACTGAACTATCCAGGAATTAATTCCAATCTTCACTAATTTATCTATCAGCTCTTTATGTGGAACCATATCAAAGGGTTTGCTGAAGTCCAGATAGGCAATATCCACGGCACCACCTTCATCCAACACCTTTGTGACATAGTCAAAGAAATCAATGAGATTAGTCTGACATGATTTGCCTTCAGTAAAGCCATGCTGATTTGGGTCCAATAAGTTATTGTTTTTTAGGTGCTGATTTATCCTCTGGAGTCATTCAATTGTATTAATGTCCAAAATGCAATGCGGGGTCTAAGCGGATGAGCTGTATTCAAGAATTGATCTAGAGAGAAACAGAACTAATGCATCATTTTACATACCTAAGATGTAGTATTACGTAAGATTAATAGTTGCTCTTTTTTCTATAATTGCAAACGTATGAAATAGGTTGGGCTGAAAAAATATGGCTGGTCCAAGGTCACCCACTGAGTACAGCCAAATAGTTTAACTATTACACCATGTTGGATCTCATGTATGTATATGTATCTAATGTATTTTTCCTTTAAAAGTGTATGTGCATTCATGTGCAAATATATTAAATGTCCTATAAAAATGTAAAATGTAGATTTGCTTATATTTTACTCTTCTCTACTCAAGGGATTTTTAGTTCATAGTGTGGCAAGGAGGATGAAGATTTTTTTTAAAAAAAAAATCCTACTGTTCTACCTAAATCCCATGGCTCTAATAAACTTTATATAAATTTTCCTAAAGAAAATCTCAGCCCTTCCTCTCTAGACAGTTTCTTTTCCTCAGCTAGAAAATTGACTGAATAAATGTCTGGGGAGATTTTTTTTTCTTAACAGCAGAGCCAAGTTGTTTCAGGTTTATTTTCCTATTCCTTTTCCTCTGGGATGGGAATCCTTAATAGCTGTACAGCTCTCTCCAATGCATATTGTTGTCTAACCCATAGGAAGAAATTGTTTACTTGTGGCAAACTTTTATTATTGTCTTTCATTTAATTGGCAGTTTGCAAATTAGATTATTATGCACAAACTATAAACTAAGGGGCACCTTTCTTAATAGTCAGCTAGGAAAACAAGCATGCCACTATTATGACATTGTAACATTGGGGGTATGCAAATGTAACACACATCTGTATCTTTTTAAAACAGCTGCATCGGTTTTCTAGGATCACATTCTGAGAAAAGATTCCACTGGGTGCTAAAGTACATTTTGGAGTAATATCTAAAACATTGCACAGCTCTCTTTTTATTAATATAACATTTCACAAAATGTATCCAAACACTTCCTAGAAAGAATACAGTGATACTTTGTCTTACAAACTTAATTGGTTCCGGGATGAGGTTCTTAAGGTGAAAAGTTTGTAAGACGAAACAATGTTTCCCATAGGAATCAATGGAAAAGCGATTAATGTGCGCAAGCCCAAAATTCACACCTTTTGCCGGCCGAAGCGCCCGTTTTTGTGCTGCTGGGATTCCCCTGAGGCTCCCCTCCATGGGAAACCCCACCTCCGGACTTCTGTGTTTTTGCGATGCTGCAAGGGAATCCTAGCAGGGGAATCCCAGCATCACAAAAACGAGCACTTCGCTGGCAACGGAAGTCTAGAGGTGGGGTTTCCCAGGGAAGGGAACATCAGTGAAATCGCAGCATCGCAAAAACACCAAAGTCCTCGAAACCCCACCTCCGGACCTCTATGTTTTTGCAATGCTGTGATTTCACTGAGGCTCCTCTTGCTGGGAAACCCCACCTCCGGACTTCCGTTGCCAGTGAATTGCCTGTTTTTACGCTGCTGGATTCCCCTGCTGGGATTCCCCTGCAGCATCGCAAAAACACAGAAGTCCAGAGGTGGGGTTTCTCATGGAGGGGAGCCTCAGGGAAATCCCACCAGCGCAAAAACTGGTGCTTCGCTGGCAACGTAAGTCCGGAGGCAGGGCATCCCAGCGGCAGTGGTGGGTTTGTAAGGTGAAAATAGTTTGTAAGAAGAGGCAAAAAAATCTTAAACCCCGGGTTTGTATCTCGAAAAGTTTGTATGATGAGGCGTTTGTAAGACGAAGTATCACTGTATAATCTATTGTGCTTTAAAACTTCTCAAAGAGGAAAACCTATAGATTATGCAGATAGTAAAAGGGGGGGGAAAGATACAGAAAGAGAGTAAGTTAGCTATAACCTTGCGTTTTGGAGAAGTTGATTGAATGAACGACTTTTCAATTTGGATTACAGTTTTCAGGTTAAGCATTTCTGTCCATCTAAATAAAAATATTGAAGCCCTATGGATAAGACCATTGTGAGTTATAGCAGGATAATCATTACTTTGCCCTTGGTGCTTTTCCACCTACCTGTAAAAGTAATGAGAAGTTCTATGAATCACATTGCTGTTTGTGTTTATTGCTGTTCTGGGCAGCTTGTATGATGTTTAAATCTTGACTTCATGTTTCTGGATGAAAAACTCAGTTATCTAGGTTTTGAATTTGAATGATCATAAATTACTCTAATCAACACATTGGTCCAGAATCTAATTTCAATATTTTTTGTTATTAGCCAGACATTCTACATACAAGTAGATAATTGCATTTAATTTTTGTGCAGGAAAGCTGTACCAGAAAAGTACTGTGAATTAAAGTCGTCACTCAAATTATAATTCTTCTGATTTTCCAGTAAACATATTAATGGAAATATTTTGGAACTGCAAGTTTTCCATTACTTTTTTTCTGAAAATAACACAATTTGTCTGTTGCAACAGCACTCAAGTCTCTATATAAAGCAAGATCAATTTGATGCAGTTTTGCAAAAATAGGCTGGGGACAATGGGCTTTATATGGGCCTCTGAAGAAGCTTTGTTCTGGGATTATCAAAATTTTGATCATAAGGATGAATCTTCTATTTAAACAAAACAAAAGAAATGATGGTAGCAATCCAAGATATTTCCTGAAGGAAAATCACTTCATTCTTCAGCTACCTCCGTCTATCACACAACATCTCTTTGCATATTCTAATTTTTTATACCCTAATTTTGCAAATGCAATCTTAATATTCAGTTTCTCCAGGCGCCCAGAGAAAGGAAAACGCTTTGTTCGCTCTGGACTGCCAAAGCCTCCTTAAGCGCCACCGAAAGGCTCCTCTGGCAGCCCAGAAAAGCCCGAGATGGCCGGGATTAAAGGGGGAATGGCAGGAAACTAGCCAGGCCTTCATGCTGCTGTCAAATTTCCTGGGAATTTTTTCCGGGCTCAGGTTCTTAAGTAGAAAATGGTTCTCAAGAAGTGGCAAAAAAATCTTGAACAACCGGTTCTTATCTAGAAAAGTTTTTAAGTAGAGGTGTCCTTAAGTAGAGGTACCACTGCATGTGGATTAGATTGTTGGCACCATGGGATTGCTTTAATTTTGATATCAATTTTTGTTTGTCAAAGGGATGATGATGGTGATGATGATGGTGATGATGATGATCCTGATCTGTTCATCCTGGGACTTAGTGCTTTATAAAGTTGGTGATGATCATTATGTATCATATTACCATGTGGTTTACGCTATGCTAGTTTTGTAAACATTTATCAGTAACAAATACATATCCCACCATTCTGAACATTATTTCCCATTCAGAAATGCATGCTACCACAATGCATGAGATTTTTTTAAAATTCGTTAAAACTTTTAATCATTCCTATATAAACATTTTCACGTTGAGATTCAAGTGCTCATTATCTTGGTCTTTATCATTAGTATAGTATAGAATTGATAACACTATGTGGCTATTAAGGATTGATCCAATCAATGCACATTGGTCAATTATTGTGTGTAGTCTTGGCTTCTTCAAGGACCATTCAAACAGATTTTTTTAAGCTATACATTTTGTGCCTGAATGCAGGTGTGATTCAGATTTATAGGTCTAATTTTCAATCAAAAACCAATGATTCATACTGGAATTGAAAAGAATTAGTCAGATCAGTGTGGGGGAATGAGACATAATAAATCATCTATTGAATAATGTAGAGTAAAACTCAGATTTGAAGTTATCACGAATGAAAAATGAGTACAGCCTGTCCTATTTCCAAGGGTTTTTTTCCCCTTCATTTGGGAATAGAGTATAATGCTCATAAATTACATAAACCACTCTGTGAGCTGAGCTGTGGAAAGGGGTTATATGCCAGGCATTAAAAGAACTGTCAGAAGAAATGTGTAAAGGGAAAAGCATTAAAGTTATTTTTATTTCTACACGTATGCTTTTAAAAATTGTATTGGATTAGATGCCACATCGCCAGAGGATATGTTTCCTTAAGGCTGGATAGGCCACTTCTTTCTTCTTCTTTGATCCGTTAATCACAAGATAATCTCAAAGCTCAGGCAAGACCCTGCCACTTGTATCTAGTGCCATTGTGGTAGTTGTCAATTCTGATTTATCACTTTCTCTTCAGCTCTGAAAGGAAATATTTATTGCTGCATGAATTGGATTGTTTGCATAGTAGAGTCAGAGAATGGCTCACATAAGATTGTAATTGTCATGTATTCCATGCACAGAGAACAATTCCAGCTTTAAAGATAGGGAAAGATCAGCAAGCAGCTTTAAACTATCTCGATTCCATCTTCCCACTTCTCTACTGCAGCGGAGATGGAATATTTGGTATAATAACCGAGAACCCAGAATATAATATGCAGCCAGATTCAAGCCTGCTCTCAAAAGCTGTAGACATAAGGCAGAAATCAGAAATGCAAGAGAATGAGCCAAAAAATGAAGAGAGATAACAGAATTAACTATCTGTTAGAATTATTTCTTTGACATCTAGTTAAACAGAGAATCTGGATCATAAGTGCAATTCATTTATCAAGTATTAATTTATCTGTTCTTAGAGATGACAATGACAAAAAGTTAATGTTCCGTTTAATATCGCTTTTCCCTGGTGGTAAGCTCAGCCCCAGATATATACATTATATATTTTTATTGTTGACAAACATCCATTTGGCTTTTTCTTGCACCCCTAGCTGATGTTCCTGAAATAATAGCACTTTATCTCTTAAATAACACATTCATGATTTATTTTTAATTTGCTTAGGTGTCACACTGAGAACGCAAGGAAATTAGCATTTTTTTAAAAAGGTTAGATTTCTGCATTAAAGTCTGTGTTCTATGTTAGTATACCTCAGCCATACAATTTTACTGAATTTCAGGTCCTGATGTCCTCAATCAGCATAAACAAGGGCTGGGCTATCTGAGAAGGATGTTAAGTCCAGTCCATTTGGAGTCATCAGCTGCAGAAGGCTGCTTTATGCAGTCACATATCTAGGTTTGGTTCTGGAAGCTGATTAGAATAGGCAGACTGGAGCTCTAAATAAAGGTAGCACAATCCTGGTTCTTTTAACAACTGCCTGCCTATAGATTTTTTGGCAAAGCGTTTGGAAGTGATTTTCAAATTTCTTCACCTAGTTGGCTTTGGGCTTAAGGCAGGACTAGAACTCACAGTCTCCCAATTTCTAACTTGCTACCTTAATCACTACCACCCCTGCCTTGGACTCAAAACTAGGTAAGTGGCCATGGGCCAATCACACTCTTTTAGCCTTAGGAAGAAGGTGAAATATTTTCTAAGAAAATTGCAGAGACTTGTCAGTCAAGATAGACACACATACACACCTCAAGTTAGTAGCTTTACGATCTTTTAGTACACACACTCCTTCCATCACTCTGGCTATCAATCAACATCATCACCCTTGATGTTAGTTATGGTGAAACACATCTAAATTATTTACAAAGAAAAGAAAAGAAGAAAGGAAAGAAAAAAGAAAAAGGAAAGAAAAAAAGAAAAAGGAAAGAAAAAAGAAAAAGGAAAGAAAAAAGAAAACATAACATAAAGTAACTGTTGAGTTTTGCTTGACTCAGTGCATATTTTACTTTTTATAAAGCCAATAGTTGTGTTTTTTAGGAATAATAAATGTATGTATGTGTGCAGGGGTGGGCAGCAGGCAGGACAGGGTACAACACAGTTCCACCGGCGGAAATGAAGATGTGTGCGCAGCTCCAGCTGATTGGCAGCTGTCACTTCCTGGATTACTGGTCTCGGCCCGGCTCTCCTTTTTTCCCCTTCTGCTGCTGCTGCTTTTTTCCTCTTTCCTCCTTCCTGGCCTCGGATGAGCTTCCTTCTCTCCTGCCCGGCTCCCCTCCAGCCTCACGCAGCCACCTCCTGCCTGGGGTGCAAGCAGAAGGCATCAGTGGAAGCAACGCTGGCAGCATTTATGCTTCTGACAGCACCCATTCGCCTAGCTACACAGCCTGAGGTAGGGGGGGGCGACCCCGGAAGGAGAGTGTGAGAAACGTGAAGCAAATTGTCACCCCAGCGAGCGACACTGGTAAGGTTTCTAAGTCAAGGATTTAACAGTTCACTTGAACGATGATGATTGTTCAAGCCACTCCCAACTGGTCACATGGCCGGCAAGCCATTCCTACCCAGTCACATGACTATTAAGCCACACCCACAGTGTGGCAGTAAAAGATTTAACTGCCCATTACTGACCTGAAGGCTGTCTTTGGCTTAATAAATATCCTTCCAAATGTATTATGGCAGCCCATTACTGTATGTATGTATGTATGTATGTATGTATGTATGTATACAGTAATACCTCGTCTTACGAACCTAATTACATCTCCACCCCATGCCCAGTCAACGAAGCGGTGGAAGTGATGTGCCGGTGCCTGGAGGCTGTTGGGGCCTGGATGGGTGTCAACAGACTCAAGCTCAACCCGGATAAGACGGAGTGGCTGTGGGTTTTGCCTCCCAAGGACAACTCCATCTGTCCATCCATCACCCTGGGGGGGGGGAATTATTGACCCCCTCAGAGAGGGTCCGCAACTTGGGCATCCTCTTCGATCCACAGCTCACATTAGAAAAACATCTCTCAGCTGTGGCGAGGGGGGCGTTTGCCCAGGTTCGCCTGGTGCACCAGTTGCGGCCCTATCTGGACCGGGACTCATTGCTCACAGTCACTCATGCCCTCATCACCTCGAGGTTCGACTACTGTAATGCTCTCTACATGGGGCTACCTTTGAAAAGTGTTCGGAAACTTCAGATCGTGCAGAATGCAGCTGCGAGAGCAGTCATGGGCTTACCTAGGTATGCCCATGTTTCACCATCACTCCGCAGTCTGCATTGACTGCCGATCAGTTTCCGGTCACAATTCAAAGTGTTGGTTATGACCTTTAAAGCCCTTCATGGCATTGGACCAGAATATCTCCGAGACCGCCTCCTGCCGCACAAATCCCAGCGACCGATTAGGTCCCACAGAGTGGGCCTTCTCCGGGTCCCGTCAACTAAACAATGTCGGTTGGCGAGCCCCAGGGGAAGAGCCTTCTCTGTGGCGGCACCGGCCCTCTGGAACCAACTCCCCCCGGAGATTAGAACTGCCCCTACTCTTCCTGCCTTCCGTAAACTCCTTAAAACCCACCTTTGCCGTCAGGCATGGGGGAACTGAAACATCTTCCCCTGGGCATGTCTAATTTATGTATGGTATGCTTGTGTGTATGTCTGTTAGTATATGGGGTCTTTTTTAAATCTTTAATATTTTAAATTGTCAGATTATTTATGATTTGTTTCCACGTGTTGTGAGTCTTCGGAGAGGGGCGGCATACAAATCTAAGTAATAAATAAATAAATAAATAATTGGTTCCCGGGGGGAGGTTCGTAAGGCGAAAAGTTCGTAAGACGAAACATTGTTTCCCATAGGAAACAATGTAAAATGAATTAATCTGTGCAACGAAAAAAAAACGGAAAAAAACACCGCCGCCTGGCTGTCACCTTTTGAAACAGCCGGGCGCTTCTCAGCATTCTTCCAATGCTGAACCCAGAAGTTCGGCAAAAGTTCGGGTTCGGGAGGCCACTGAGAAGCCCCACCGCCCGGCTGTCACGGCGGCGGCGGGTTCGTAAGATGGAAAAAGTTTGTAAGAAGAGGCAAAAAATTTTCGAACCCCAGGTTCGTATCTCGGGTTGTTTGTATGGCGAGGGGTTCGTATCATGAGGTACCACTGTATATGTATATGTATATGTGTGTGTATATATGATCCGACATAAAAAAGCATATAGCCCCTCCCTGGTACAGAGCTGGAGGGATCAGGTCTGGTGGCTCAACTGCTAATTCTCTGCCTTACAAGGCAGAGGCTGCCAGATCGAATCCCAGTAAGGAAGGGTGTGGCTAGCTGATGAGGCCAGAACAAGGTCGAAATGGGACCATCTTAGTCTCCCTTAATTTTAAAATGCCAGCTAAAAGCATTTGATACATACATATATATTTATTTATTTATTTTATTTATTTATTCTTTGTCCAATATACAATACATATGAAGGAGAATAGACATTAAGTAATATATATAATGATAGAAAGTAAGAAAGAAGAGAGGTTGGAGGAAAGGAGAGAAAATGTATGATACTGTATATGAGATAAGGAAAGAAGATTGGACAGGGGACGATAGGCACATCAGTGCACTTATGTACGCTCCTTACTGGCCTCTTAGGAACTTGGAGAGGTCAATCATGGAGAGTCTTAGGGAGAAATGTTTGGGGCTGGGGGCTGACACCACTGAGTCTGGCAATGAGTTCCACGCTTCGACAACTCGATTGTTAAAGTCATATTTTTTACAGTCAAGTTTGGAGCGGTTGATGTTAAGTTTGAATCTGTTGCGTGCTCTTGTGTTGTTGCTGTTGAAGCTGAAGTAGTCATTGACTGGAAGGACATTGCAGCATATGATCTTGTGGGCAATACTTAGATCGTGTTTTAGGCGTCACAGTTCTAAGCTTTCAAGATCCAGGATAGTTAGTCTATTTTCGTAAGGTATTCTGTTACGAGTGGAGGAGTGAAGGGCTCTTCTGGTGAAGTACCTTTGGACGTTTTCGAGAGTGTTGATGTCTGAGATGTGATGTGGGTTCCAGACAGATGAGCTGTATTCGAGAATGGGTCTGGCATAGGTTTTGTAGGCTCTAGTCAGTAGTGAGAGATTGCCAGAGCAGAAGCTACGTAGGATCAGGTTAACAACATATATATATATTCATATTCGTATATATAAAACAGTACTTTTCTCCACAAAAGAAGTCCATTTATTGCCTAGCCATAATATTTTTTCCATTGTATTTACTCTTTTCGCTCATGGTATGGTCACTACCCATTAACCTTCCTCCCGCTCTTGCACAAAATGCCCAGCTTCCCACATTTATCAGGTCAGTAACTGTCATTTCATGTTTTGGAAAAGTGTGGTAGGAATTGCCAATTTAACCAGAAACTTTAAGCAGAAACAGGATTACAGGATGACAAGCAAAGCTAGGTTGCTCCCAAAGAACACTTTCACAGGTTTCATGGATATTATTTATTTTTTGCTATACAGTATGCATAAACATAAGCACCAAATTCTTCCTAGATTATCCCAGTTAGATTAATATTGTGATAGTAAAATGAATAGATATCCTTTATTTTTATTGATGCAACTATTATATGTATAGCCCAAGAGGGCAGTTCTCCAATTCCAGACAGAAGGTTAGCTTAGAGAGCTCCTGGGAAGGAAGTGGCCATGGCATGCAGAGATGGCAATTAAAGCAGGCCTGATCTGGTGTTGGGAGATAATGGATTTACACAGAGGGAAGTCATCTCTAAAATCAGGAGATGCCAGGCCATGTAGGTTTTTATGATTTGTAACAACTTTAAATTGGAATTGATTGATGACAGGGCTAGACTGCAGCATATGAGTTTTCACAGAAGTTAAAATGAAACATAAATCCTTGAACTGGTGTGTCAGTTTGCTGCAATTCACTATGGTAGGCTGGATAGATCGAAGATTAAAATTCTCCCTTTTCTCTGGAGCAATTAAAAGAATCAACGACTGAAAGTATGATATCCCAAATGGAAGTCATTTCTATATTTCTTGTTCCATTAAAATATTCCCCATTAGACTACCTATAGAGAGCAGAAAAAATGGCAAGGAGGGGATAATTTACAGCAATAACTGTAATAAATGAATGAGAAATAGATTCAACTAAATTACTAGGCAACATAGCAGTGGGTTAGCATTTCTTTAGTGTCAATATTATACTATGCCCTCCTGACTGGAGAATTTTGGTGTTAAATCTTCCAAAATCAATCTCCAGTGACGTCGTTGAACAGAGCAATTGTTTGTTTATTCAAAACATTTTTCACATTTTAACTTGAAAGCAACTCAATTAGTTTAAAACAAAATTATGCATTTCAACCATTTTTACATTTTATGTTAGGAAATACAGCATTTATTTTTGGGCAATGGTTTGTCCTCCAAGTTTGCTGCTTGACTCCCAGACATTTTGTTGCCAAACTAGATAACATCTTCCACAGGATTTTTGGCTGAAGTGTCTTGTTCATTTATTTAGGTTCACCAGTCCCAAGATGAACCAACCAACCCACCACCCAGGATCTATATAAACAAACAAGACATTTCACCCCAAAACCCACAAAGAGTCCATGAAATACTTTCTTGCATTGCAGAGAAGAAAGATCCCAGAACTCTTATATGATCCATCTTTGAGAGTCTCATTTCAAATCTTGTAACAATTGATTTTTACTTTTATCTTTTCAGTAATAAATTGAAATCTTTGGTGTGATACAATCAGAAAAATAAAAGGCATTCATTTCAGTGAATCAGCTGATACAAAGCTGCTCTGAGTCCTTGGAGAGGGGTGGCATACAAATCTAATAAATAATAATAATAATAATAATAATTATTATTATTATTATTATTAATTATTATTATGTCAATACAACACAGCAAACAAGATCACTATGCTGGATTTCATATTTTATCACCAGTCAGGCGCTTCCCAAGAACCTAGAACTGCGTGATGTAACGGCGAATTATGTTTGCTGATCCCAGTAAAGCGGCCTTTTGCAATTGACAGATGGAGATTTTGTCAATTCCGATGGTTTTCAAATGTCCGCTGAGATCCTTTGGCACTGCGCCAAGCGTGGCAAGTACCACTGGGACCACTTTCACTGGCTTATGCCAGAGTCGTTGCAGCTCGATTTTTAGATCTTCATATTTCACTAATTTCTCTAGCTGCTTCTCCTCAATTCTGCTGTCCCCTGGGATTGCGATGTCGATGATCCATATTCTTTTTCTCCACAATCAGGATGTCTGGTGTGTTATGCTTCAGAATTCGGTCAGTCTGAAGTCGGAAGTCCCGTTAATAATAATAATAATAATAATAATAATAATAATAATAATAATATTATTATTATTATTATTATTATTATTATTATTATTATTATTATTATTATTATTTAGCAGACATGTTTTCATGTGAATAGTTGATGTGAGTTAAGATATCAGACAAACAACTAAACTAAGTTCCTCGAATAGCAGCATCTGGAATTATCCATGCTGCTAGGATCCTTCTATCATAGGATTTCCTACAGCCTATTTGTAGGAATTAGGAGGAGATCCTAATTAAACTTTTGTTTAAAGGAATACCGTATGTGTTCAAGGATGACCAGGACTGTTTCCAAATGCAGCAGATGTTGTATGTGAATGAGCACGACCATGTTCTTTATTAGTTTTGGAGTATAATTTCTTGCTATCTCTAATCTGTTCAAAGCAATGAATTAATAAGAAAATAAAAATAACTCAAACAATTGCAACCAAGTTAAAAATGCAATATATTGATAGTGCTCCAAATTCTCATTCATAAACTCACCCATTAATCTTCATCTATTTATTTCAAAGTTGGCTAATGTATTTCAAAAAATGTTGGCTAAGAACAAAACCAGAGAAAGCAAGGTAAGAGGCTTTCCCTTATGGTTAGACAAAATAGCCTTCTGACCTTAGAACCCATAAGTTTATATTGAAGGTTCTTTATATGATTAGACCTCCATAGAATTTTAGGAACTCAATGAAAATGACCTTCCAGCTGGTTAAAAGTCAATTATGAATCCAACCCATTCAGGTATTCTTTTTCAAAATGTCTGTCTGCCTGATCAAAATAAGAAACATTTACACATTATATTTTCTACAGGAAATATCAATTTGCCAAATGAATATAGGAAGAATGATTGGAGAAAATCCATTTTTGGCCATACTGTACATATAGAACCTAACATTTAATTAGACATAATGCATAATTTACTTATAACAATACAAATTAAATTTCTTTTATTCACAAACGAATGAACAGGAAGCTGAGTGGTGCAATGGCCTAGAGATGGAGCCCTCGCCTCACAATCAGGAGGCTGTGAGTTCGGCTCTAGGTAAGGGCAGATATTTCTCTCTCTGGGCATGATGAGAATATATCTGCTGAATATATTTCTGCATTGGCAACAGGAAGGGCCAGTAAACACCCAGCTCCATTCAGTTAACCAGGCTCCACCTGACAAGGGTTTATGGGGTCATTAAAAGATGGTGGTGGCGATGATGGTGATGATGATGATGATGAAGAAGAATGAATGAGAGTGAGTGAGTGAGTGAATGAATGAATGAATGAATGAACAAGAAGCTAAATAATGGATCAAATTCCCATAATACTTCTCAGGTTCAGAGGTTTTGCTTACACCTGAGCAGTAAATATAGACCTGGAGAACTTGAATGAAGCCCAGTGAGATTTCCCAATTAGATCATCTCTATTCTGTACCTATTTCGTCTATTTGCTTGGAATCAAGGTTCACTAATGTTCAAAGGGGGACAATTCCTCGTCTCTGAAAGGCTTCTTATCAGCTGAAAGTAAACATTAAGAGCATTCCCTTCCACAGTGCTCTGAAATGGAGCATTTCCAACTGCTGAGAACTTCTTTCTCCCTCTATAATGCTGTAATTTATTTTATTTATTTTATGTTTTTATTTATTCATTTGTCCAATACATAAATACATAGGAAGAAAATAGGCATGTGATAATATAAAAAGAGGGTGAAGGTGAACTTAGAGGAGAGGATATATGAAAGCTAGAGAATATATAAGATAGGTGAAAAAAAGGAAAGACAATTGGACAGGGGACGAAAGGCACACCAGTGCACTTATGTATGCCCCTTACTGGCCTCTTAGGAACCTGGAGAGGTCAATCGTGGAGAGTCTAAGGGAGAAGTGTTGGGGGTTAGGGGTTGACACAATTGAGTCCGGTAGTGAGTTCCAAGCTTCGATAACTCGAATATAGGGACTTACTGCTTTGAAAGAAAATGATAATCCAGGGAGTGAAGCTTTGTCTCACTTGAGCAAGACCTGGATGGAAAACTAACGATAAAGGAAAATGTGGGAGATGTGGCAAAGCTGTGAGATAGTTTGCTTAGCAAAGGAAGCAGTCTTCTCAGAGGAAGGTTATCACTTGTGAAAATAATTTAGCAGTGCTGCCGAAGCAACAGCGTGTCATGTGCTTCATGAGCTATAGAAGCAACGCAGACATTATGATTGCCTAAAGCACATAAGAATGTAATGGAGAAAGTGGAACAGTGTAAAAAAAAGAGTGGGATGGGGTGTTTTAGTTCTCGTGTGGTATTTTTAGGTTCTTTGTTTGATTGAGGTCTTTGCACTGTACAGGTCTGATGTTAATTTGACAATCTGAGAAAAAATGGCTCTTTATGGATGTCAGATTATATCAAGGAGCCTTGATGAGCAGCCACTATGTGAATGAGCAGCATTGTAGATTTCTGGTTTTATTTAGCTCTTTTCTTTGCAAGAACGAATGAAGAAACCAGGAAGGGGAGGTTTTACTTCATGTTTCAGTCTCAGATTGAGGATTAATATTTTGATTTTGATTTTATTTTATTGCATTTGTATGCCGCCCCTCTCCGTAGACTCGGGGCGGCTAACAACAGTAGTAAACAGCATATAACAATCCAATATAAACAGTTAAAAACCCCTATTGTAAAACCAAACATACATACAGACATACCATGCATAAAATTGTAAAGGCCTAGGGGGAAAGAGTATCTCAATTCCCCCATGCCTGGCGGCAGAGGTGGGTTCAGTATTCAATATAAATCAGTATTGTAAATAGATTCCAAATGCAGTCAGTGCCTTCATTTTTTTATGATCATATTTTAATAAGCTCGCACTTTTTTCTTTCTTTTTTGGCATTTGCAAATTATCAGTGGTACAAAATCCAAGGACTACTTGCAGCCCTCAAAAACCTTGAGGGTAATTCCTACAAAAGGTGCTTCCAAAATGGTTACTATGACACACAGATAAATTAATAAACATATGGAAAATGTGTATATTAACCATATTTAATTAACCTCAAGCCTACCTTAAATTGGCCTTCACTCTGGTGAGTACATGGAGGACACAGCAATTTTGTTTTCTTGGATGTGGTTTGCCATGATCAAGGGTGTAGCTTTTTTTCCTTCCTTTTTTAAAATTTCCCAATCTGGACCATATCCCTGGCATTTTTTAATATTCTTCTATCCAAATATTATCCACTTCCAAGAGAAATCTAGATTGTCTGCCCATTGCAGAATAGAAGATACCCCTCTGAGTTCTGTAAAATAATCGAGGCCTTAGGCCCTAGACCTTTACAATTTTATGCATGGTATGTCTGTATGTATGATTGGTTTTTATATAATGGGTTTTTAACTGTTTTTAGTATTGCATTATTGTCATATACTGTTTTATTACTGTTGTTAGCCGCCCCGAGTCTGCGGAGAGGGGCGACATACAAATGCAATCAATCAATAAAGAAATAAAGAAATAAAGAAATAAATAATGAAATAAATAATGAAATAATGAAATAAATAATGAAATAATGAAATAAATAAATAATGAAATAACTATGTGTAAAAAATGTAATAAATGTGTATATCAGAGTAAAAAATAATTAATTCGTCTAGAATATCATATAGACTGTGAAGAAGGGACTGGACAGCCATTTGCCTAAAATGGTATGGCATCTCCTGCACTAGAAGACCTCCAAGGTCCCTTCCAACTCTGATGTTCTATGTTCTGTATTTTGACATTGTCTGTAGATATAACAGAGCCAGGCTGGAACAAAGTGGAACAAAAGACTCAGTAACAAAATAATTAAACAATAATGAAAAATGCTTTGTATTATTACTCCTGCATAATCCTGCAAATAATTCTGAATAATAATAAAAATAATAATAATAACAATAACAACTATAATAATATCAATAATAACAACAATAATATCAATAATAATAATAATAACAACAACAACAATAATAAAAACAATATCCTTTCTTGCATAGCATCTTTAAATATTTGTTCCTTTCTTTATAGTTCACGCTATTGTAATATTGTCATAATATTTCCTTATGTTTCCTTTGTTTC
The DNA here is from genome assembly GCF_031021105.1 of Erythrolamprus reginae. NCBI lineage: Eukaryota > Metazoa > Chordata > Lepidosauria > Squamata > Dipsadidae > Erythrolamprus > Erythrolamprus reginae. Next base: position 95,436,697 of record NC_091951.1, on the reverse strand, counting down.
TGTCTATTCTAACATACTTTCCTTTTGCTGCACAATATTTCTATACTGGTTAAGCCTCCCAATAATTATCACTTAAGCTTTTCCAAGACACCACTGGAGTTTTCATCCTCGTTCCTGCGCTCCCCCCCCACACACACACATGTAGATTTATAAATTCTGGTCAGTGATTCTTATATTTTTAAAATTCCATTTGACTTTTGTATAGATTCAACATTATGTCTGGTAGTAGCAGAAGTAGATAATTTGTATTTTCTGTTAAAAATATTTTTAAAGTCTTTAAAGAAGGCAATGGCACAATATCTCCATATTGCTGCCAAGAAAAAATGAAATAGTTATGTCCATAAAATCATCATAAGTTGATATTATTTCTTTCACTATATAAGTACAGTAACCGTTTTTTTCCCATATGTATGACACAATCTTGATGCTGGTTTGGTATGGTGGCTAAGATATCAGTTTAGAAGCAGGGAAAACATGCTTTCTAGTCCCCCTTGGATGCAAAGCCAGCTAGGTGAGTTGGGCCACTCACTCTTTCTCAGCCCTAGGAAGGAGGCAATGACAAACCACTTCTGAAATCTTACTAGGAATATTGAATGGACTTGTCCAAGGCAGTTGCCAAAAGTCAAGTTTTATTCAAAGGCAAAGGACACACAAAATTATTTGTAGCATAAGAGACTGCACTTTTCTAAGTCTTTTATTTATTTAATTTTGTCCAATACACAATAATACACAATGAAAGTAGTAGAGGACACCTTCAAGGGAAAAAAAGAAAAGAAAATTAGAGAGGAATAGAAGAGAGAGTATAGGATAAGATAAATCAAAGAGAGAATAGGAGAAAGATAAAGGGATAGAAGAGAAGATATATGGGATATAGGAGAGACAATAGGACAGGGGTCGGAAGGCACTCTAGTGCACTTATGCACATCCCTTATTGATTTCTTAGGAATCTGCAGAAGTCAACCGTGGATAACCTAAGGGTAAAATGTTGGGGGTTAGGGGATGTATGCCGCCCCGAGTCTTCGGAGAGGGGCGGCATACAAATCGAATAAATAATAATAATAATAATAATGATACTACAGAGTATCATCCCCTACTTGTGATTTCAGTATTTTTATTAGTTTATCAAAATAGAAAATAAAATTCAAAAAATACAACAAATATCTAAGGAAAAGTAAAAATAAGGAAAGTAAAAATAAGTAAAAAGTAAAAATAAGACAAGGAAAAATAAAAATAATGGAGAAAAAGATAAGGAAAGGGGGAAGATGAAAAATGTAAGATAAAGGGGAAAAGAAAAAGAAAAGCATTGATTTCTGACACCTTTTGGTGCTGTAGAGTAAGGTAATGACATACTATCTTGATTTTATTTTTACACAATTGTGAGAAATGGAACCTTATTCTTGTATGAAATATAAGACAAATTCCTTGTGTGTCCAATCACACTTGACCAATAAATAATTCTATTCTATTCTATTCTATTCTATGCCAAAGTGTTACATACGGTGGGTGAACAATGAAATGAGAGGAATAAAATTATAGTTTGCCTGTAAAGGTGATGTATACTGTACTTATACTTATATGATAACTTTGCTTTGGTCGGAGATCTTTACATTACTCTTTCCACTACCCTTTTGCAAAAGAATCAAATAAATATTTTTATTGTTCATCGAACTCCTATTGATTTTCTTGGTGTATTCCTCTCTATAGTAATATATACCAGCCATTTCTATAACCACAAACCTGTCTAGTCAGCAAAACAAACAAGTCAAAGATTCTTTTTTTATCTCAAAGTCCAAAAGCTGTTTCCAAATAGAAACAAACAAACAAACAAAATTTTTGCACTTCTACCTTTGTCAGGGGATCTGTGAACAAGAGCCAGCGAATAAGCTAGAATGGTGTACTGCAAGAGATATTGCGTTGTGAGGCTCTGGAACAAGATACTTATTTTCCATCTTTTATATTTGATCAAGAAAAGATAGTTTTGCTCTCTGTTGTTGACCTAGCTCAAATTATTTCTGTGCTCTGCTATCAGATGAAGCCACATTTATCGTATGTACAGGGACTTGGAAATGCCAAATGTAAGCCCAGGAGTGAAGAAAATATTCAGTCATCTCTCAGATCTCTATTTCTTGGTTAAAGAATTAATCTGTTCTTATTTCCAAGCCAGTGCAATAAAGAGGAGGGTTGAGGCTTATTTTAGGAAAATAATTTTGATTTATTGTGTGTTGCATGAAACTGAGATTAGTAGTACTACCCTGCATCATTTGAAAGGATAGGATACAAAGTAACATAATTTAGATATTTTATGAATATATATTGTTCTGTTGTTTTTTAACTCTGTGATATACAGCCAAATCATTTTTTCATTCACTTAAACGAGTTCATCCTCAGATCCTGAATAATTTATTCACTATAATCCTATTTCTTGCACTAAAATTGATGGAATAATTTGAAAAACTAGGAAATGTTCGTGATGTATTTTAGAGATCAGAACATATGAGAACATCTTATACAGGTGATGTTGTATTTTTGCTTGAGAACCCAAATTATTTGAAGCACGTATTAGCTAGATTGTCTGAAGTAATGAAGAGTATAAATCTGAAAGGCACTCTGTTGAGGATGTAGGTAATTTTGTTTGACTGTGAAAATAGAATTAATGGTTATAATGTATGTGTAACTGATGAAAAATAAAGTCAGCAGATAAGTTTGTCTGAAAAAAATGAGAAATTTTAGATATAGAAATGCTTGTAGCAAGGAACTGCATAGCATGTTGTATGCCCAAAGATATTCCTTTACTGGTTTCCCTGAGAACAACCATCCGTACAGCATGACATAGAGCAGTAACTAATGTTAAGATATGCTGTCCAAGGGTAGAAGAAGAAACTTGATCATTTACTTGGTGTTCATGCCTTTGGTTAGATAAAGGAGGATTTTTAATATTTAATGCTTAAAGAGACTACTTTCTCTAGTCTCCCTTAAAGTTAATAGACACTGCACATTGAGAGAAGAAATACCTTTTAAAAGAATGATATGTGGACCAATTTAGAATAATCTAATGAATGATCTAAGTGAGTAACTGAACTTTTTGACAGCAAAAGGGGCATGAAGAATGCACTGGTTTTATTGCTTTCTTTATTTATCAAATGTATATAGTGCCCATCTTACAAAATGAGTGACTCTGAGTGGCATAGGACAATTTGTTTGCCATGTTATTTCATTTCTTTGATAAAGTGATGTAAGTTTGAGAATTATTTCTTTTTCCTTTGGCTGAACCACTAAACTTCTAAATCTAAGGGCAGGAATTAGTTATTATAGGAAAGCCTTTTTATTGCTGAAACATGGTTAAATATCAGTAACATGTGGGTGGCATCTAACTTTATCTCTCATTTTCTTCTACATTGCAAAACGTCTATCCAGTTAAGAATCAATATGATATGTTAGCAAGGGACAATATCAGGATAGTTATTGTTACAAAACAAGGCTTTAGACTCTGCCTAGGATTTACAAGAAACCCCTTTTGTTTGTTCTTTTTTTAACCAATGGATTGCCAGAAAACTTTCCAATATAATAGCTCTCATTGGTCAATTAGTAATTATTGTTTTGATACTTTGTTGTTCACCTGCTTGAAATGACTTCAATGAAATGATCAAGATTAATATTGTAGCATAGGAATTACTGGAAAGCTTTTTATTCTACAAAATACTTAAGCTAGAGAAATACCGTAGAATATATTACAATAATAATATATAATATTATTAATATAATAATAATAATAATAATATAATAATAATAATAATAATAATAATAATAATAATAATAATAATTTTTATGTACACTGAGAGCATATGCACCAAGACAAATTCCTTGTGTGTCCAATCACACTTGGCCAATAAAGAATTCTATTCTATTCTATTCTATTCTAAAGTATTTTACAGTGAGGTCTTTCCAAAGTACAAAATTCTATTGTGAATAACTCTAAAACTGTCTTTTGTTGAACATCACTAATAGTATTTTCATCTAGAAAGCTTGCAATAGCTTCTCTTGCTACTGAACTAGGAATCTAGGAATCCGTAGCCAACTTAATGTATTGTAGCACCATATTTTAACCCAGTAAAGGGCTACCAAAATTTTTACTACCACATGGCTTATGCAGGACGCCCTGCATTTTCTTTCAACATCTTTCAGTGCAAATTGGGTGCTCTGGGGTAGAGCTCCATTTTCGATACCCCACTGCATTCCCAACCCCACCCAGGCAGTAGCCCACCCCTGTTGTAACCTCATACCTGTATCTGCTTAAGTTCTTCCCATGAGGCAAAGGAGTCTTAGAAAATGATTTTAACAGGAACTTTAATGGAAAGACTTCATGGATAATAATGTATCCATAATACTTATGGCAATCTTAATATGTCCGTATTAGTGCTGTGTTGGCGCAGTGGTTATAATGCAGTATTGCAGGCTAATTCTGTTGAGTTCCGGCAGTAAAATGAGGAGCCAAATTGTTGGGGGCAGTGTGCTGACTCCCTTAAACATTTAGGGAAGGATGTAAAACACTGTGAAGCAGTATATAAGTCTAAGTGCTGTTATTGAAGATACTGTAATCTTCAATATTGTTATTGAATCTTTATTGAAAATAATCTTCAATAAGATAGTCCTTCTAAAGAAAGATGGTGATTCTGTTTGGTACAAGAGAGGGCAAAGGGATTTTATTTATTTTTATTTATTTATTATGCACGCCCCTTACTTATGCACGCCCCTTACTGACCTCTAAGGAACCTGGAGAGGTCAATCGTGGAGAGTCTAAGGGATAAATGTTTGGGTAATGAGTTCCACGCTTCGACAACTCGGTTGCTGAAGTCATATTTTTTACAGTCAAGTTTGCAAAGTTTTGAAAGGCTTTCAAAATTGAAATATTATACCAGCTGCCCAGAGTCACTGTGACATAGATGTCTTAGATAGATGATAGATAGACAGACAGATAGGCAGACAAACAGACAGAGAGACAGACACCCTACAGCAGTAAAGTAGCATTCCTGAAATACTTGATATATCTTGTGGTATGGCTTATCTTAAAAGAGTGACATTCAGCGACTAAAATTCTAAACCAACATATCCATAAAATTAGCTTCCAGTTTGTCATCCAGTGGTCAGCTGCTACCTGTATGCAGTGAAGAGCTACCAAAATTTTTACTACCACACTGTGGGCGTGGCTTATGCAGGACGCCTTGCATTTTCTTTCAACATCTTTCAGTGCAAATTGGGGTGGAGCTCCATTTTCACTACCCCACTGTGTTCCCCCACCCCCGCCCGGGCAGTAGCCCACCCCTGCCTGTATGGTAAGATTCTAAGAGGTGGCAGCTATGGTGGAAGGCTCCACCCACCCACTCTGGATGCTTATGTGCATGCATGGAAGCATTGCGCACTAACACGAACTCATCGCATTATACAGGAAATAACTCTCTGGTTATGAAAGTGTTTGGAGGGGCGTAGGAGATCAAAACTATGCATTTAGAAACTTAAAAGATTTAATTCATTTACTCTCAGAACTTTTAATGTCCTTACACCAAAATCCTTGGAGGAAGAAATTCTTAAATAGGTTTAGTATTTGCAAGGATATTGCTGGATATTTTTCTCTGAAGCGACATCACAATGCAGGATATAAAGTAATGGTTGAAAGATAGAACCATATATTTGAAAGAAAGTACAGTATTGGGATATCTTTTGAATCACAAATAAGATCACATATGCCCCAAAAGCTTTTTTTAAAAAATTATGTACTTGTCTTTTCACCAGAATGGAGTGAAACTTTTTCATAATCTGACCATAAAAGTTCTGCTCAGTAACAAAAAATAAATAGTGATCAAATAATGGAACCCTATGTCAAGACCCCCTGAAATAGATTAGATTGAAATATAACAGACAGTGAACCTAAGAAATTAACAAGTCTACTAACATTAATTTTATGTTATTACAGGCATCTGGTTTCAGGGATGACCAGTATACAGCATCTTAAATCCAGACAACCATACAATTTAGTTCTAAATTATTTGTGGGCCAATTAATTTTTTCTACTGTAGTTTAAAAAGTTCCTTGATTCCTCCATGAGCTTTTACTTTCTTGCATTTGTGTTTGACAGAATTTCAGGATTTGTTTATAGAACCTTCTAGCCAAAGCCATCAATGACACCAATCAACATCAGTAAAAGCAGAAGTATTTTGTCTTCTGCTTTTTCTTGTTTTTCAACCAAATGGAATTACAGCATTTCTCTATGCAGTATTCATTTGTGCTTGCATCTGCAGAATTCACAAATAAATTCCATGCCAACAATTCCATCCTTGGGCATTTGTATCTAACAATAATAATAATTTAAATATTAATCAGAATTGACCATTACAGCATTCATGAATCCTTTTATTGATATTTCAATTCTGTGACATTTAGTATTTTAAAGATTCATCGTGGTTCAGAGTCATGAATCAGATGGTTATAAAAATAGATTACATGTATTGAATTATTCAATTGTGATCTATATATTTTAATCCATTTATTCTTTGTAGCAACATAATGCTAGTAGAATGCTACTTAAGAATGCCTCTACTTAAGAACGTTTCTAGATAAGAACCGGGTATTCAAGATTTTTTTGCTTCTTCTTAAGAACCATTGTCTATTTAAGAACCCGAGCCTGGAAAAATTTCCCAGGAAATTTGAGAGCGGCACGAAGGCCTAGCCAGTTTCCTGTCATTCCCCCTTTAATCCCTGCCACCTGGGCTGCCAGAGGAGCCTTTTGGTGGCGCTTAAGGAGGCTTTGGCAGTCCAGAGCAAACAAAGCATTTTCCTTTCTCTGAGTGCTTGGACAGGGAATAAACCTCTGCCAGTGCCCAGAGAAAAGAAATGCTCCCTTCGCTCTGGGCAGCTGAGGAGTCACCACAGTGAAGGCAAGGCACCAGCTACGTACGAGCGAGAGGAGAGGGGAGCCAGCAGAGAAGAAAGAGGCAGCAGGCAGCAGCAGCAGCAGCCAGTGTATGGGAGGCAGCCTCGTACCGGGTGTATTGGAGGTGCGTGCTCCTCCTCGCCGCCTCAGAGTCCCTCTTTTTTTTTTTTAAGCTTTAAAGTTTTGGATTTTTTTGATTCCCCTCACCTTACCTTCTTCCTTCGGCAGCGACTCTCCTCTTCTTCCTCCTCCTCCTCTCAGCCAAATTCTGAGCTTTTATTTCTTTAATTTAGTTTGCATTATTCATAAATAACAGTTGTTGATCGAAGAGAGCCAAATATTAGTAGGTAACAAACAAGGCCTACTTAATGTCTGTTTTGATTCATTTTTCTCCAGTACAAAAATATGTATTTCGACCAAAAAATTCTGAGAAATCAAATTATGTTTAAAATTTATATCAATATTATCAGAGAATATTAGAAACATAGAAACATAGAAGTCTGATGGCAGAAAAAGACCTCATGGTCCATCTAGTCTGCCCTTATACTATTTCCTGTATTTTATCTTACAATGGATATATGTTTATCCCAGGCATGTTTAAATTCAGTTACTGTGGATTTACCAATGACGTCTGCTGGAAGTTTGTTCCAAGGATCTACTACTCTTTCAGTGAAATAATATTTTCTCATGTTGCTTTTGATCTTTCCCCCAACTAACTTCAGATTGTGTCCCCTTGTTCTTGTGTTCACTTTCCTATTAAAAACACTTCCCCCCAAATTAAATATTGATTTAATTTGAATGAATTTTATTCTCCAGAGCCAGGTGCATATTTTCTTACATTATTGAAAGAGCAAATTGATGGTGTGGATAAAGTTTTATGTATTATTTTTTAGAAATACTGTATAATTGGCAAAAGGCTAGATGACTAAAAGATAGCAGTGCTATGTTTAGCATCACAATTGGGGGGAAAAGGAGTATTCAGGAAACTGCAGACAAGTCAGAGCAGCATCAATACTTGAGAACATTTAGAATAAATTGTAACTGGATAATTTTGTGAAATCTTTGAAAATGGTGTGTTAATTATCAGAGGTCACCATAGACTTGTTAAGAACACGTTTTGCCAAATTAACCTTATGTTATTTTTTTATTGTAATTTTCTCAGTGGATTAGGGAAATGCTATATAAATAATATATCTAGATTTTAGCAAATATTTGATATTCTGATTAGGAAGCTAATTAAATGTGGTATGGATGGCATGACAGCTAAGTGGATGCCTGACTGGCTCAAAAATTATACTCAGAAAATGCTCATCAGTATTTTCTCATAAAGGTAGATGTAGGGTATCATAAATTGGCCACCAACAGTCAACCCTGACTTGACGGTACAGAATCAGTCGTCACAAGGTTCAGGTCTGGGTTCTTATTTCTCAAAAATTTTAACCACTTGGGTAAAGGTTGAATTTCTGTTCTCGGATGCAATAATCTGAGACAAAACATCCATAAGCAAACAATCTCATACTAGAGCAATTAAACACCCAAATAGGGAACCAGCGCAGACAGAACCTGGTTTCTAGTTTATTACATGAGTGGAGGAAAAGGCATAAGAAACCAAACTTTGATTTCAGACAAAATCAGAGGTAGGCTGCCCCTGTTCAGACTGGTCCTATAGAACCAGTAGCAGGAATTTTCCTCTGCTCGCTGAACCACGAGTGATTGCCAGTTGGCCAAATCTCTGAACTGGCTCTCTTGATGGTACCATGCATGGCACCATCTTGTTTTTGGCTTCCGCGCATCGGCAGAAGCTGTTTTTTGTTTCTACGCGTGCACAGAAGTTTAGTTTTAGCACTGTGCATGTTCACTCATATGGCCATGTGGCACGGGAGGAAATGAACCAGTGGTGAGTTAAGTTAAAATCCACTCCGTGTCGAGATGAATTTGATAGACTGCAGTCAATGGAATTCCTTTTTAATGGCTTCTTTAGCAGATAAGTAGGCACTCATCAATAGAAGAACTTGTGATAAGTAGTTTTTTTGGGGGGGGGTAGTAATTTACACAAAAATGTTACCAGAAGAGTATGGGGAATGTGCTAAGGTATAGCTGTATAGCCTTCCAGAAATTAGTTGTTGGTACAGTGGTACCACTACTTACAAACTTAATTCGTTCCGTGACCAGGTTCTTAAGTAGAAAAGTTTGTAAGAAGAAGCAATTTCTCCCAAAGGAATCAATGTAAAAGCAAATAATGTGTGTGAGTGGGGAAACCATAGGGAGGGTGGAGGCCCTGTTTCCTCCCTGGAGATTCCTAGAGAGGCCACATGGGGGCTTCTCCCCATTTTTTCCAGCCCTGTTTCCTCCCAGGAGATTCCTAGCGAGGTCCCCCGGAGGATTCTCCCCACCTTTTCCGGCCCTGTTTCCTCCCAGGAAATTCCTAGAGAGCCCCATGGAGGCTTCTCCCTGCCTTTTCTGGTTACAGTTTCAGGGGTTCGGGCTTGTAAGTGGAAAATGGTTCTTGAGAAGAGGCAAAAAAATCTTGAACACCCAGTTCTTATCTAGAAAAGTTCGTAAGTAGAGGCGTTCTTAGGTAGAGGTACATATCAGTCTAAGCCAGTGATGGCAAACCTATGGCATGGGTGCCACAGGTGGCATGTAGAGCCATATCTGCTGGCACGTGAGCAGTAGCCCTAACTCAGCTCCAATGTGCAGGTGTGTGTGCCAGCCAGCTGATGTTTGGCTTGCACAGAGGCTCTGGGAAGGCATCTACGGAGAGGGGCGGCATACAAATCCAATAAATAAAATAAATTAAAAAATAAATAAATTTTTGGCTTCCAGAGAGCCTCCGGGGGGGGTGGGGGGGGGAGAAGGGCGTTTATACCCTCTCTCGGCTCCTGGGAAGCCTTTGGAGCTGGGGAGGATGAAACACAAGCCTACTGGGCCCAGCAGAAGTTGGGAAACAGGCAGTTTCCAGACTCCAGGCAGTGTCCAGAGGGCAGGGGAAACTTTTTTGCCCTGGGCATTGAATTATGGGTGTGGGCACTTGCGCATGCGCAACAGCGCACGGGCATGCTCTTTCGGCACCTGAGGGGAAAAAGGTTCACAATCACTGGTCTAAGCTAATAAAAACATCACAAGTCAACCAAATCTGATCTCATATAAAAGTCTCTTTTAGATAAATTCTAAAAATGGATGCCAGAGAAATGGCTAAATTTCAACATGAATAAAATCTATAAACTTTTAAACTTAACTTTAAACCTTTTTTAATAGGCAGCTTTTTAAAAGAACCTTCCTTTCATGTACATGACAGTAGAGTTCCACATGAAGTTTATTTTTACAGGGTACTTGTTCACTTGTGGTAAACACTTGAAAGATGAAAAACTGTCAGAAAAAGGTGCAAAAGTCACAAAATCATTAGTAAGGGAAGCACCTTAATCTAATACTACATAAAAAGTTTTAAAAAATCATTTGAATCAAGTTTTCATGGCAGAAAGATTTGTTATTTCTTTCTTCCAAGATATTATTTTGATATTATTCCTAATATACAATCCTAGATTTCTCGATGGTCTCCCATCCAAACACTAACCTTGGTTTGACCCTGCTTAGCTTTTGGTGGACCAGCCAACTTGCTTAAATTCTGCCATATAAGTGGTACCTCTATTTAAGAACTTAAATTGTTCCGTGACCAGGTTCTTAAATAGAAAAGTTTGCAAGAAGCAGCAATTTTTCCCATAGGAATCAATGTAAAAGCAAATAATGCATGCAAACCCATTAGAAAAGAAATAAAAGCTTGGAATTTGGGTGGGAGGAGAAAGAGGAGGAAGAGGAAGAGTCACTGCCAAAGGAATAATGTAAGGGGAGGGGAATCAAAAACAAACTTTTAAGGTTTTTTTTTTAAAAAAAGAGGGACTCTGAGTGCCTCTCATACACCCAGTGTAAGGCAGCCTCCCATACACTGCGCCAGAGAGAGAAACCCAGATGGGTGAGAGGGGGAACCTCCCGCTCCTTTGACCGAAAGGTGGCTGCTGCTGCTACTTGCTTCCTCTTCCTTCCCATGCTGAAGGGCTGCCCTCTCCTCTCTCACTTTGTAGCCGGCGCCTTTCCTTCACTGTGGTGATTCCTCGGTTTGGCTGAAGCCGAGTTGATCTGACCGGGTCGAAGCGCCCCTTTTGCCTTTCTGTGCCCAGATGCTCCAGGAGGCAACCTCGTGCCGGGTGTATGGGAGGCAATGCAAGGGAGTCACCACAGCGAAGTAGTTTATTCCCTCTCTAAGCACCCAGAGAAAGGAAAATGCTCCATTCACTCTGGGCTGCCAAAGCCTCCTTAAGCACCACTGAAAGGTTCCTCTGGCACCCCAGAAAAGCCCGAGATGGCCCGGATTAAAGGGGGAATGGCAGGAAACTGGTCGGGCCTTCATGCTGCTCTCAAATTTCCTGGGAAATTTTTTGGGGCTCGGTTTTTTAAGTAGAAAATGGTTCTTAAAAAGATTAAAAAAATCTTGAACACCCGGTTCTTATCTAGAAAAGTTCTTAAGTAGAGGCATTCTTAAGTAGAGATACCACTGTAATTCCACATTTAATGTTTATTTTTGTTTGTATGTATTTATTTAATTTTAATAGTTTTCTACTAATTATTCCCTAGAGATTATTTATCTGTTAGAGTAACCTTGCAAATGACATTGTAAGGATTATAAATGCGAATGTTTAGAACATAATATTGAATTCTGATGTTTAAAATAGCACTGAGATACACATTTTTTCCCTTTCATTTGCACAAGGAAAATAATAAGCAACCTTGACATGCTACTACAGGGACTAATTGTATAAATATTTTACCTTTTCATTCTTACTCTCTTATGCCAGCCATTTTAACTGTGTTCTGCTAAAAATTTAACAAATATTAAATTGCAGCTTTGAATCACTGTCCATGGTGCTTACAAAACACAAATATAGTTCCAGGTTTCACCATACTGTATATTGGGTATTCTCTAGATCAGTGGTTCTCAACCTTTGGGTCGTGTCCCCTTTGGGGGTCAAATGACCGTTTTGCAGGGGTCGCTTAAGACCATGAGGAAAGACATTTTTTCCATGGTGTTAGGAACTATAGCTTCTATTCTGGCGCTTTGGAACATATTTTTACAATCCGACCAATCAGGCGTTTACACTGGGGGTGTCCCTCTGACCTTCCTGCCAATCAGCTTAAAGCTCTGTTGGGAGAATTGGTGCTAGGCATATGATTGGGGGTCACCATTATTAAGGAGTCACGACATTAGAAAGGTTGAGAACCACTGCTCTAGATTAAAGACCTGTCCTTTATGGTAAAACATACGTTCTAATTTCAATACTACCCGTTTATAAAACTTAAAATAAAGATAATAAAATTAAAAATGTTAATTATGTATTTTGCTTAATCGTTTCTCAGAAGTAAGCTTCTGGGATTCTTAAAGGGATAATTTCCAAAGAGAGAAACCATTTCAATTAAAGTTCAGATAAAACTAAGCTGCAAATTTGCCATCTCTTCCAACCCCACCAGTTCCCTAAACATATTCCTTACTTAAGATAGTGAAACAAAATTAAATTAGTTAAATGAAATTAAGGAAGGAAGGGGTTCCCTCCACACACACACACACACACACACACACACACATACACACTTCTCTCTTCCTTTCCAGGATCTAGATGTGGTCCATGGCCCATAATTTAATTTACTTATTTATTTGTTTGTTTGTTTGTTTGTTTGTTTGTTTGTTTGTTCAATTTTTATGCCGCGCTTCTCCTTAGACTCAGGGCGGCTTACAACATGTTAGCAATAGCACTTTTTAACAGAGCTAGGCTATTGCCCCCACAATCCGGGTCCTCATTTTACCCACCTCGGAAGGATGGAAGGCTGAGTCAACCTTGAGCCGGTGATGAGATTTGAACCACTGACCTTCAGATCTACAGATTTAATTTAATTTAAATTTAATTTAATTGACTTATGTACTGCCCAATCCCATAGGAGTCAGGGCAGCATAAAGAGTAAAAGAATGATCACCAGTGGCCATTGTGCCTTGGATGTTTCCTAAGGTGGACTGGGAGAGGGAAAGAAAGACCACTGTCTTGCGCTTATAATGTTCTGTTACAAATAGCAGCACCACCAAGTTCCGTCCATGAAAAAATCGATATTGATTTCAGAACTGTGCAAATAGCGAATCACCACCCAAACTCACTGTCTTATCAGAAAGAGGCTGAAAGCTTGTCATATTGCCAAGTGCTCAGCAGTGTTGTAAATGGATTAGTGAGAAGACTTGGCCTCCCAAGCAGATTTGAAGCACATCTAATATTTCCCCGTGTTAAGGGATGAGTGGAGAGAATCCTTTGGAAGCTGGCAGTGAAATGAATACTCAGGAATTGAACCACGTTGCTTCTTTAAACACAGCAAAACATTGGGTCTGTTAAATTGGAATGGAAATAATCATATTCATTTGATAATAAGGAATGCTGGTAAAGTTTTATTGGGCATCATTGGAGGCAAGAGAAAGCTAAATTATTGGACTGTAATTAAAACAACAATAACATAATTTTATTCTTACTATCAAAGATGGTCAGTAAAAGTATACCTTATTATGATTTGGTTTTAATATATCAGCCTTTTAAAAAACTTTTAATGTTGACTTTAAAATAATAAGTTAAAGACCACCGAGAGAGAAATTAATCACTTTATAATAGACCTTCCAGTGATTACAGATGATTAAGCCATTTATGTAGTTGGCCCATTGAGAAATAATAGATTCTATTAAATCTATGTAAACAAGAAAACCTCCTGGTGCTAATAGTTATCTTGCTGTGTGTTATAAGATATGAATTGACTTTTTGTCCTTCTATTTCTTAATGATACAGTGGTACCTCTACCTAAGAATGCCTCTACTTAAGAACTTTTCTAGATAAAAACCAGGTGTTCAAGATTTTTTTTGCCTCTTCTTAAGAACCTGGAAAAGTTTCCCAGGAAACTTGAGAACGGCACGAAGGCCCGGCCAGTTTCCTGCCATTCCCCCTGAGTTTCTGGTGTTGTGTATGGGAGGCAACCTCGCGCCGGGTGTGTGTGGGGTGCGTAAAATGAGGACCCAGGTTGTTGGGGGCAATATGCTGATTCTGTAAACCACTTAGAGAAGCACTGTGAAGCTGTATATGTCTACATGCTATTGTTATTGCTATTTCTAAACTAGGTAATATCATCAGCATCAGTAGGGTGTAGGATTTACTGTCATTCAAGTGGCTTGTCCTGTCAGTCCTGATGTTACCTAGACTGGTAATGAAATGTCTGCAAAAATATAAAAATAAAATTCTGCTACTGCTAAATTAATCCATGGAACACCATCTCCATTCACATACAGTATTTGTCACTCTCTTGATTAGAACATTTAAGTTGAAAAGATTTGAGAACAGATTTCTGCATTACCAGTATCATTTTGCTAAGATAGTGATTGACTGAATATTGATTGTACCATTAATTCATTCATTTGCTGAACTGACATAGCCCAAAAAAGCTGCTAAAAGATTATTCTATTGCTGATATCCTTGTGTGACCTTTGTCCGTCCTCTCTTATCCTATCAGCCCCATTTCTGTATCTTTCTCTTCAACAAAGTTTGGCATCAAAGTTATTGTGTTAAAGCACACTTCCTCTGTTATAATTTTTTTTTAAATTTGTTGTATTTATTGATTGATTTGATTTCTTTAAATGCCCATCTCCAAAGTGACTCTTGTGTTTATCATAAAAATACAAATTAAAACAATATCAAAATAAATGTATATGGTCAACAAAGAAAACTATTGCCATAGATGTTAATATAGCCAAGAAATGGAGCCCTTCTCACATTTAGTGGCCCAAGGAACAGGCTGAAATCCAGCAGGTTCTAACAGGTTCTGAAGAACTGGTAGCAGAAATTTTGAGTAGTTCAGAGAACCAGCAAATACCACCTCTGACTGGTCCCAGAGTGGGGTAGGAATGGAGATTTTGCAATAACCTCCCACCAAGAGCGGGGAGGGAATAGAGATTTTGTAGGATCCTTCCCCTGCCACGTCCACCAAGCTCTGCCCACCAAGCCACACCAAACCATGCTCACAGAATCAGTAGTAAAAAAAAAATGGATTTCACTACTGCCAAGGAACATAACCAGATCTTCATGGCCATACGAAAGGCCAGCTGTGTCAGGATCTTCCTAATGCTGGCTGTTATTTGTATGCTTAATTTATATCCTGGCTTTTGGCCTGAGCTGGCCTTTGCAAGATAAAAGAAATTCATAAATGGAAGCGCTAAAGTTTAAGTCTGATTTGGGCATCCTCCTTCATAAAGAAGACTGTGGATTAAATTGGCCTGTTAAGCTGCAAAAAGATTTTTCCAGAGTGGGAGGTGAGTGAGAGGGTGTAGGCTGATGCAACAAAAAGAGATACTTACAGTTTAAATGTGCTGCTAGCATTAAAAGCTCTTTTAGGTGCTTCTGGAAATGATTCTACAACTAAGCAAACAGTTTCATCTAATTAAGAACCTGTTTCATAAGCTCCAGATAATACTTTGCAACTTAAAGCAATTTTCCAATGGTTTTGAAACAAAAATAGTTTTAAAGGAGCAGCTGTTGCTATTTACCGATCTAGAAATGTGTGATTAGAATAATTAATAGCGCCTTTCTCTCTCTTCCTTTGGTACTTTATAATAGACAGAATTAGCTGAATGTACTGCAGAGCCAAGTGAACAAGTTCTATAGAATGCAAACAAATAGACCAAAATAGGAGAGCTTGAAATGATGTAATAATCTGATTGTACCTATAATTTTTTTCATGTGCATGCCTAATCTCATTTCTGAAGGGATGCAAGAGATTAGCATTCTGTAATCCTGGGATGTGGGTTTTGCTTTGACTAGCATAAAAAATTTGAAGGTCTAAATTGTTTTTTCCAGTGGTTTAATGCCAAAGAAGTCATCACTAATGCTGCCAGTATGGCATGACAGTTTAGCCTATTGGACAGTGTTGGGCTTTAGGGTTGAGTTACTATGGCCTAGAGAACAGATTTCCTGATATTTCACCGGCAACTATGGATGGCATCTGTGCAGGCCACACATAACTGACCTGGATTGACTAGGCCTTTATAGCCATGTCCTAATTGCTGATCAGTCCAGCGTAACCAACCTGCACCAAACAGAAACCAGTTCAGTTAAAGGCCAATTAGGTTCAAGCTAGGAGTGCAGGAATAATTGACTTTTCCTCTGAAGACGGCACCCATAGTTGCTGGTGAAACATGTTAAAGATATTCATGAACTAGGAGAGCCATGTTAACAAGGTCAGACAATGGGAGCTAAACACATCTGAGTCTGTTGTGCAGAGAATCAAAACTGAAAACATAAGCTTAAGGCTGGGCATGGCTCAGTTCACTCTGCTCCCAGTGCACACTCTGCGCTCTGTCCACTCTGAACTTTGCTGAAATGAAACTAACTGTTCTCTGCTATCTATAACTGCTTGAAGAAATAATCTACTTGTGGTATTGTAAATATTGTAAATATTGTAAATATAATATAATAATTTATAAAGAAGTTGCTGAATCAATTATCTTTGTGAGGTTCTGGTTTTGATGTTTGCAACAAACTCTAATAAAACATTAGAAAATATCTTCTCTACAGTATACCAGAGTCACTAAACCCTGAAACCCAAAAGTGCTCAACAGATACCAGCCATGAACATATATATCAGCCAATCTAACACATTATTCCTTGGGCTCTAGGCTCCATCACTTTTTCCATGTGCTTATAATACTAGTGACTTTTTTTTCATCAGTCTCTTCTTGGACACTATAATTATTTTTGCTGCATTCATTGAGATATCATCATCACCCCCATATTAATCTCTAAAATATTGCTGGCATTTCTTTACTTACGTTTAATCTCAAATCACTTTATCATTTCTGTTTTTAATTTAATCCTGATAGAGTGTCCTAGTTCATCTTTCTTTTCTTACTTACAAAACATTTCAAAAACATTTCCCTTGTAATTGTTTTGCATTTTCTCTGCCTCTTAATACACCTTTTTCTAACACGTTATCATTCTCTAATTCACATTTTTTGCAAAGGAAGCATCAGTCTTTCTCTTATTTGCACTTTTTCCTCATTCAGAGCCTTTTTCACTTTACAAGATGCATACTTTCTATTTCCTAAGTCATTATATGCTTTCACTCTACTTTCTTTAACTTCTTTCCTTTTCTTCCTTGTCAATTTTTCCCAAGATATTCTTATGAAGTAACTAAACAATACCTCACATTCACAAAATTCCTATATCTTACTGGCCCTCATTATATCTTAGTCTTTTATCATAAATAATCAACTTAATCATGCTTGTAGATTTATATTTGTTCTTCTACAATGTACACATGTTATATTTATTTAAATTACATTTGTTCAGAATGTTGTGCAACTTTCTCCCAAACTCATCCCTGGTTTTTCCATTATCACCATTCACTTAAGTATAACATGCAGCCATCACCCAGGTTTGAGTTCCCACTTTCATACATATTCACAGCAACACTTCCAAGCAATTTATTCCATCTTTTAGCCATTTCATTCATAATAAAAAATCTCTGCCTTTATTTCCTTGCTTGTATTTTTAAACTCCAGTCCAATTAGATCATCATCCTTGTGATCTACTACATCCTATCACTTTTCTTAATTTTGCAAATAATAATAATAATAATAATAATAATAATAATAATAATAATAAATATAATAGGAGGAGGAGGAGAAAGAAGAAGAAGAAGAAGAAGAAGAAGAAGAAGAAGAAGAAGAAGAAGAAGAAGAAGAAGAATTATTTATTAGATTTGTATGCCATCCAATAATTAAAGACTAAAGCTAAAAACCCACTATCATTTAAAAACAGTCAATACTACCCAATCATACCACACATAAATCTTACTAGTCAACAAAAGAATACTTCAATAACCCATGTCTGATGACATACATAGGTCTTCAGAGCCTTGCGGAAGGCGAGGAGGTTGGGGGCAGTTCAAATCTCAGGAGCGAATTGATTCCAGAAGGCTCATGTTTGCTCTCGCAGCCGCATTCTGCACGATCTGAAGTTTCCGAACACTCTTCAGAGGTAGCCCCATGTAGAGAGCGTTGCAGTTAGAAACCAGGTTGTGAGGAGAAGCTGGCTTCCCCATTAACTTTGGCACCAGACCAGATTATCTCAGGGACTGCCTTCTGCTGCACGAATCCCAGCGACCAGTTAGGTCCCACAGAGTGGGCCTTCTCCAGGTCCACAATGTCATTTGGCAGGACCCAGGGGAAAAGCCTTCTCTGTGACGGCCCCGGCCCTTTGGAACCAACTCCCCCCAGAGATTAGAATTGCCCCCACCCTCCTTGCCTTTCATAAACTTCTTAAAACCCACCTCTGCTGTCAGGCATGGGGGAACTGAGATATTCTTTCCCCCTAGGCCTTTACAATTTACGCATGGTATGTCTGTATGTATGTTTGGTTTTTATAAGTTTTTTTTTAGTTTTTTTAGTATTGGATTGGATTGTTACATGCTGTTTTTATCATTGTTGTTAGCCGCCCCGAGTCTACAGAGAGGGGCGTCATACAAATCCAATAAATAAATAAACTTTGTTGCCAGAAGATCACAAAAGAGTATCACATGACTCCTAGGACACAATAACGGTCATGAATATGAGCCAGTTGTGAGGCATTTGAATGTTGACCACATGACCGCTGGAAAGGTTGTAACTGTGAAAAACCATTGTAGGTCATTCTTTCCAGTGCCATTGTAACTTTGAACAGTCACTAAATGAACCGTTGTAAATCGATGATTTCTTGTACTACCGACGCATTATTATTGATAATGCATGTGCATATTATGTAATTTTAATGCCTTGCAACAATGCACTAATGCTGCATTATTATAATACATTATAATTGGTATGGCTTTTACAGTTATTGAGGCATTTCTACCTCTATAGATATAATGAATATAAACATTATTTGAAGAAAGGTAAGATCTATCTCAGTATCTCCCTAGTTGCTGTGGTGTTTTGTTGATTTAAACTTTTTCCCTTGTTGCTCCATGGAGGTGCTAAGGTTATTTGCATAGTCTACAGATGTAGAAATTATGTTCCAGATACAAAAGCTGATCTGAGCACTAGAGAAAAAAAGAATGGCCAACAAGATTCATGAATTATCTGGAGTGTTCCAGCTCAGTTTCCTCCAACACCTGAGTCCTTGCTTTCAGATGCCATCTGGTGGTATAGTTGCAACAACTGCTTATTAAATGTTTGTGTATTTGTTTTTGTGGACGAATAGGCTGTTCTGAAGAATTAAATATATAATTCAAATGAGGACAAATAGAGTGTAAATCTACACGTATAGATTTATTTATACAGTTGCATGCTAAGACTCTTAACTACAGGGTTAAAAAAAAAACCTTCCATGCTCAACCAAAGAGCTCAGAATGTTTTGTCTATATATGAATTGAGTCTATATAATTGACATGCCTTTTTTTTCTGATGAGAGCTATTAGGTGAGGATATTTTGGAGATTTTTGAGGCTAGTCAGATGCATGGCTCGCTGCAGTGTTTTGTCAGCGTTTCTATGAATAAAATCTGGGTAAAGTGTTTGGATAAAAAGTGATGGGTATTTCTTTCTTTCCTTTCAGTCGTAGACTTACCAATGTGCTATGTTTTCAACAGATGTATTCAATATGTAGGTTTCTTTCTGCTTTTATAGATGTTAAACAGAGAGAAAGAACTTTAAGTGAGAAGCAAGATTCCTTAGATGATTGAAGCTTTTTGCCTCTTTTCGGAAATTTAAAAAACCTAAGTAATTCATGGTCTGTCTAATTTTAGATCCACTATTTACCTTTCACACATTTCTGAGTTCTGAGTGAATTTTGTTTTCTCCAAGTAGTGGTGCAGGGCTTGGCAGAAAACAGACATTACAAATCTCCCTGGGTTTTTTTTTTCTCTTATGCATCTTTTCATGTCAGCAGAACAGAGCAAAAACCTAACTGGCATTATATGATCGAAAGCATCTGCCTAGCTATCCCCTCCCTCCTTCAATACAATAGCTGCCAGGTTGCCTTGAGGAAGGCATAATATCCATCCATCTCTCTTTCTCTTTCTTGCATTTATAATTGTGTGTGTATATGTGTGCATAACGGGTATACACACATGCACACACTCATTTTTCTTGCTTCTATCTTTCTTACATTTATAATTGTGTTTGCATGTGTATATAATGGGTGGTGTACACACTTACACATTTTTCTTGCATCTACTTTTCTTGCATTTATAGTGTGTGTGTGTGTGTGTGTGTGTGTGTAATGAGTGATATACACATACACACATTTTTCTTGCATCTACCTTTCTTGCATTTATAGTGTGTGTGTGTGAGAGAGAGAGAGAGAGAGGAATGGGTGGGGAAAGGTGAATGCACAGTCTTCATTTTTCTTTATTACATAGTATTGAATTGCCTCTCTTTGTATACATGGCACTTTGTAGACCATCATATAATATTAAAAAAGAAAAGCATTCCAGAGCATTCTCTATTTGGAAGAGAGAACAGGAGGAGGGACACAGACAATAGAAATGAACAGCCCAGAAGATGAAAAGATTTCATCTGCTCCTTCCAGTAGAGATGGGTGCCCTCTGAAACAGGTGGAACAGCAGACCTCAAGTCCTTATACTATATGAATGTATCTTTTATTATTTTTCTGAGCAACACTATAAGGAAAGTCATTGCTGTCTTTCACAGTGATTTTTTTAGCCATTCCTGCAATGCATGTCTCCTTTGATAATCTCTCATCCCAAGTGCTGACCAAATCCCAAAATATTTTATTTTCGTGCCCTGACAGTGTTAACTCACATGTGTTTGTATGTCTGATTAAATACACAACTGGCAGGCAATCATATTAATTATGGTTATATACATACTCCCTAGAAGTCAGCCCCCCTTGAGAGGAAGAGTTATGCGCCCCTGATAACCCAGAACATGCCAGAATTTGAGTCAGAAGCAGAACAACTCCAATAGCATGTCCATAAGCACAGCCCATGGCTATTATTTACCTACGTTAGCCTAGCTGCCTTGCCTCTCCAAGAGCTACACATTTACACATTTACACAATGTAAGTGTGGTCAGCTTCGTCTGCCATCAGGTGTGGCATGGCTCCCTTTTTTCTTTCTATTTTATTTTATTTTATTGTTTTGTCAAGTGCATATTGGTGGTATGCAAAGATATAACAATGTTTATATACATGATACTAGTAAAAAAGAAACATTAGGACAGGGGACGGAAGGCACTCTGGTGCACTTATGCATGCCCCTTATTGATCTCTTAGGAATTGATGTGGTTAGCTCTGGCCCAGCTCCTGCCCCAAGGACTGTGGATGTGGGGGAGACATCCACATGCTGCAGGCCTGTTTTGTCCCCGGTGGAATCTGCTGATGAAGGCTCCTCTGACCAAGAAGACATGAGTGACAGGGAGGAGAGTGTGGCAGACAGCTCAGAAGGAGATCAATTATCTAGCTCCTCCTTGGATTCAGAACAAGAGTTAATGATACAGCCACGGATGTGGAGAGCGATGCATAGGCAACAACAACTGAGAGATTATTATCAAAGAAAATGAGGCCACCTGTGGTTGGGTGGGGCTGTGGTAATTAGTGAGGCTGCTATAAAGAGCAGCCTGTGGGTTTGGCCATTGTGGAGGATTATCTCATTGTTGTGTTTCATGACTGCTTTACTGACTTTGTCTTTTTATGTGCTGATTTTTCCCCGCTTTGAAACTAAACCAGAGCAAAGTGTGTTTCACTTTGTGAAAGAAGAAGGACTGTGAATTGCCTCACAACTTCAAGCTAAGTATCACAGAACTGATAAGGGACTTGTACAAATTACCAGTTTTTTTGGAGACAGTGCTCTTTGCTATACCACAAGACAGCTTAGTTTTTAGAATTTTCATTATAAAGAACATTGTTTTGAATTTTCAAACGTGTGTGTGTCTGAAATTTGTACCTGTGAATTTTTGGGAGGAGTCTACCAGGGAGCCCGACAGAACAGGAATCAGGAGAGGTCAACAGTGGATAGTCTAAGGGTAAAGTTTTGGGTTTAGGTGATGAAGTTACAGAGTCTGGAAATGAGTTCCATACTTGGTTACTAAAGTTGTATTTCCTGCAGTTGAGTTTAGAGCAGTTAACTTTGAATTTGTATCTTTTGTGAGTTCCAGTGTTGCTGTGGTTGAAGCTGAAGTAGTCGTTGGCAGGAAGGACGTTGTAGCAGATGATTTTATGAGCTATGCTTAGGTCGTGTTTAAGGCGACGCAGTTCTAAGCTTTCTAAACCTAGGATTGTAAGTCTAGTTGCGTAGGGTATTCTGTGGCAAGGGGAGGAGGGATCAGCAGTGGGGCCGTAATTGGTTCGTCTCCCTTGCAACTTCCCCATGGCATATTTTTGAAACTGGATTGTTTGAAAGAAATGTTCTTACAATCTAGAAAAAATAATCTTAAATGTTATGCCATAAACAGATTAAACATGTCAGCTTGTAGATAGGGATGTCAGATCAGCTCTGTCAAATTTCACAACAGATTGTTCCATGCTTTTTCTTTGTTCCCACAAGCAATATCTAGGCCAGATTAAGATTGCCTTTTGCCATGGTGTCAGAAGAGAAAAGGATTAATGATCAACCTAATCTGCTTGAAATCCAGCTTTTCTCTCTTCGTCTCACTTCGGCATTCAGATAAAGTTCTGTTCTGTGTTATTAGCTAGTTTTCAATTCGTTCAGCCCATTATGAAATATTATTTCATGTATAATATTAAATTTGTCCAAGGAATGCAAGACATATTTATTCTTCCTGGTGCATTTTAGAACTGTTATCTAATATTCATTCATATATTATTTATTTTAAACATTTATATATCTTCCAATCTTATAACTAGCTTCCAGCGGTTCTTAGTCAAAAGTTAAATAGCATGAAAGTTTAATATGTTTGTGAGTGACATAGGGGAAGGTTTGGTAGGGAAGGTTTGCCTATTTGCCGATGACTCTAAAGTGTGCAATAGGGTTGATATTCCTGGAGGGGTCTGTAATATGGTAAATGATTTAGCTTTACTAGATAAATGGTCAAAGCAATGGAAACTGCAGTTTAATGTTTCCAAATGTAAAATAATGCACTTGGGGAAAAGGAATCCTCAATCTGAGTATTGCATTGGCAGTTCTATGTTAGCAAAAACTTCAGAAGAGAAGGATTTAGGGGTAGTGATTTCTGACAGCCTCAAAATGGGTGAGCAGTGTGGTCGGGCAGTAGGAAAAGCAAGTAGGATGCTTGGCTGCATAGCTAGAAGTATAACAAGCAGGAAGAGGGACAATGTGAGACCACATTTGGAATACTGTGTTCAGTTCTGGAGACCTCACCTACAAAAAGATATTGACAAAATTGAACGGGTCCAAAGACGGGCTACAAGAATGGTGGAAGGTCTTAAGCATAAAACTTATCAGGAAAGACTTAATGAACTCAATCTGTATAGTCTGGAGGACAGAAGGAAAAGGGGGGACATGATCGAAACATTTAAATATGTCAAAGGGTTAAATAAGGTTCAGGAGGGAAGTGTATTTAATAGGAAAGTGAACACAAGAACAAGGGGACACAATCTGAAGTTAGTTAGGGGAAAGATCAAAGGCAACATGAGAAAATATTATTTTACTGAAAGAGTAGTAGATCCTTGGAACAAACTTCCAGCAGACGTGGTTGGTAAATCCACAGTAACTGAATTTAAACATGCCTGCGATAAACATATATCCATTGTAAGATAAAATACAGGAAATAGTATAAGGGCAGACTAGATGGACCATGAGGTCTTTTTCTGCTGTCAGTCTTCTATGTTTCTATGAAAGTCATATTAAAACTACTGTAGAAAACTAAAGATGTTTAATACATTAAAAATAACAACAAAAACCTGGCACTAAGTCAAAGTTATGGTGTTCAGTCACCTAGAGCCTAGTCAGCATCCCAACCAACTATTGATTACAGATCTATGCCGTTCTCCATCTTAGAGTCTTTCCCCACAACATCAACTCAAAAACTTGCCCTGACATTATTTTTCTCAGCCATGTTCCCCTTATATTGCCCAGAAGTAAAATAGATGTTAAATTGCTATAATTGTAAAGGCATTGTCACCCTATGACTTAGCCACCTTAACTTACTGGTAAATAAAGATATTTCCCCTTTTTCCGACCCGTCAAGGCTTCTAAAATCTGTTTTGGACCCCTTATTTTAAAGGGGAAAGCAGGCTACTGAAAATGGGAAAAGTACAAATAACTTGCATACTACATGGTTTTAGACCCAAGCCACTAGCAAAATATATGTCCAGCTTCCTGTTCTTGATATGCTAACACCATCTGTATGCTCCATTAACCAATCAACATAATAAGTGTATTCATTCCATAAAATATCAGGCTTCATGCAGAGAGAATGTGAATTCCCTGCTGTTTTCTCTTTTTAGTTATTCACAGTGGCTCATTAGATGGGGAAAAATGTTGCTTCTTGGGACTGTTTAGATTTATAAGGAATGTTATGAGAAAAAATTCTCACCAGCTTTTCTAACTTTATCACTGTCTGGGGTTAGTGTGCATCGGTTGTGGGAAGCTGGAAATATTCAAATGGCTTTGGTTAATTCAAACATTTATACATTTCATTATTGATCAAGTGACATACTAAATTAAATACCCGTTCCACTGTTTTTGTTTTGCTTTCTTAAAGCTAAAATAAAATGCATTTTAAAGGTGTACTATTCCTCACCACTACTCTAGGTTCTTATATTCTTACTATACCTTCTTTTCTATTATTTCTTAGATATATTTTACTATGTGTATCTCCTCTATAATCTTCATCATGTATTTTACTATTTGGAAATAGATATATACCCACTAAAACCCTCATTGTGTATTCGACACAATAAATAAAAGAAGGAAGGAAGTAAGAAAGAAAGAAAGAGAAAGAAAGAAAGAAAGAAAGAAAGAAAGAAAGAAAGAAAGAAAGAAAGAAAGAAAGAAAGAAAGAGCCATGTTGCTGCAGGGGTTAGAATGCAGTATTGCAAGCTAATTCTTAGTTTGATCCTGACTGGCTCAAGATTGATTCAGCCTTCCATCCTTCCAAGGTCAGTAAAATGAGGATCCAGATTGTTTTGAGCACTATGCGGACTCTGTAAACCATTTAGAGAGGCCTGTAAAGCACTGTGAAGGCTCATAAATTAGGTTTGTTGTGTATCTTTGCAGAGTGTTTGATTTATTATTTTATTTTATTTTATTTTGGTTTGGTTTGGTTTCGTTTCGTTTCGTTTCATTTAAACTAACACATTTGCCAAACATGTATAACAGATATAGGTATAAACATGTTTATGAATACATGAATGTTTTCTTTTATGTACACTGAGAGCAAATGCACCAAAGACAAATTCCTTGTGAAGAATTCTATTCTATTCCATTCTATTCTATTCTATTAAATGGAAATAAATGGGGACATTAGGACAGGGATGAGAAGGCATGATGGTGCACTTATGCACATCCTTTACAAATCTCCTAAGAATGGGATGAGGTCAACAGTAGAGTCTAAGGTTAAAGTTGTGGCAGTTTGGGAAGAGACCACAAAGTCAGGTAGTGTATACAAGGCATTGACCACTTTGCTGCAATCGAATTTGGGGTGGTTTAGCTTGAGTTTGTATCTCTTGTGTGTTCGTATATTGTTGTAGTTGAAGCTTAAGTAGTCATTGACAGGTAGGACAATGTAGCATATAATTTTATGTACTACACTTAGGTCAGACAAAGGCGGCGTATTTCTAGGTTGTCTAAGCCCAACATTTCAAATCTGCTAGCGTAAGGTATTCTGTTATGAGCAGAAGAGTGGAGGACTTCTCTTCTCATGAAATATCTCTGGACTCACTCAATTGTATTAATTTCCGATATGCAGTGCAAGTTCCAGACAAATGAACTGTATTTGAGAATTGTTTCGTATGTGCTAGTTAGCAGTACAATATTACCAGAGAAAAGGCTACACAAGATTAGGTTAACAACTCCAAAATTTTATTCATAATCTATAAAACTAAGTTTAGTATTTTTAAATTATATTTATTCGCTTATGGCAAAGAAGCTCATAGTGATAGCCATGTATGATAAATACAATTCCTCAAGCCAAGGACTTAGATACAGATGTCTTGAATACTAGTTAAATCTTAAAGGCATGCTGAGATGGTTCACGATAATCTGTTCAAAATAGATTCCAACAATAATTTAAGTCCATAATATATATATTTGTAAAGACATTGCTGCGGTGCCCCCTGTCCCCCATCACACAGGTGATAATGAAGTCAGAAGGGGATATTTTGGCAAATTAATCCAGTCTCCCCATCCATGCATAGAGTTAGTGTAAAAATCTAAATTAAAACATCCAAACATATGGCTCTTCAGCTTCCATTGGAACAAATCCAATAAAAGGAATCCCATTACCCTCTGGATAATTGATTTTATTATCAGACTGCTTTTATTTTTAAGTGTATCGCTGTGTGTCTATACCTACTGTATATACATTTGGCCAATAAAGAATTCTAATTCCTGTCCGCTCCTGTTCGGTTCTGGTTCTGGTTTCTTTTCCGGTTCCATTCCATTCCATTTGATTCCATTCTGTTATAATCAAACGCTGCCTTATTGTAATTAAAATCCATTATTTGATGTTCTTGTGCTCTGAAGTGAGATAGAATGAGTTTCAATCTTTCAGGTATTTTAAGTAGACTATTGTAGACTAATCCCAACCAGCCTTGTTACCCTTCTACGGACTTTTTCCAAGTTTTCTGAATCCTTAAAATGTGGTGCCCAATGTGGACACACTACTGAAGGCAGCAGTCTGTTCATAGCAGACTAAACTAGAACAATTAATTCCTATGACTTGGAAATTGTATTTTTGTTCATGCAGCTCAAAACTGCATTTGCCTTTTTTTCAGTTAAATCACACTGCTGAGTCATTTTCAGTTTGCAAACAAATGCTATTCCAATATCTTTTTCACACGTACTCTTACTGAACTTAGAACTCTCTGTTCACATCTGTGCGCTTGATTTTTGTTTCCTAAGTGAAGAAATTTACACTTACTGTATCTCTGCTAAATATCATTATATTAGTTTCAGCCCATTTCCCTAACCAAACAAGATCATTTGAATATCATTTGTCCTATAGCTATGCAATCTGAATTTTGTGTCACTTGCTTATTCAATAACATTGTTTCTACTTTTTCATTCAACTCCTTAATAAACCGTATTGATAAGCATGTGGCCCAGACAGATCCTTGTGCTACAGTGCTTAATACCAGTCCCAGTTTGGTGAGAAATATCAAAAATACACTTGTATTGTAGATGGCACATAATCATAACATGTCATCTAACCCACATTGAACTAAGAAGCATCTTCTAAGCAGACACAAAGCAGTTGGTCATTTTTTTAGCTGAAGTCAAGATATAACTACTACATTTCACAATCTATTAAACACCCAATCAAAAATGTATTTTGCAAGATTGGTTATACACAAATACAGTACTGTATATCCAGTGGTTACCACATCATTTTCAAAATGTCTACTTTGCAAGTATTTACATAAAAAAACAAATTCTTTATTATCTGCTTCATATCTTCCCAGCTTTAGATGTCACACTAATTGATCCGTAGTTTCCGGTATTTCCATTTTTTTCCTTTTTAGAGGATAGGGAGGACCATTTGGCAGTTTGAGAACTCTCTAGAATTTCTCGTGGATTTCAGTCAAACCATCATCCAATTTCTTCAGTATCCTGCACTAATGCAGAATCAGTGAGTATTCTCACCATGTTGTGGCAATACTTGTGATCAATTCAAAAATAATAATGGTTACAATCAGTATTAAGAATACATAACAAAAAGTTGTTCTTGAAAATGGGATCCATTGTCCAAAGAAGATTCTACTTCCCATCTATTCTTCCAGCAACATTTCACAGAAAAGAAGAAACATAGAATTGTGAGTATATTCTAAGGCAGTGGTTCTTAACTGGGGTTCTATCGAACCCTAGGGGTTCGGTGAGTCGGTCTCAGGGGTTCAGCGGAGCCTCCGCCACAGAGGTCAAGACACACCCGACTCATTATGTAAATTCGTGATGACACGCAGGTATGTAATTTGTTGTGAGTTCATGCACTATGTTGGTTTTGTTCTTTGATCAAGATGATGTTCATGCATGGTTCATTTTGTGTACCAGTAAAAAAACATATACCTATGTCTTGAATTTGGAAAAAAATCATATTTGATTTATCAAGGGTTCGGTGAATGTGCATATGAAACTGATGGGTTCGGTACCTCAAACAAGGTTAAGAACCATTGTTCTAAGGTTTAAGGTTTAAGGTTTAATTGGATTTGTATGCCTCTCTGAGGATTCGGGGCGGCTCACAACATATACAAGAACAATAATAAAACAATCCAATTAATATATATATAAAAAAGCAATCCTTAAAATTCTGGTTTTAAAAACTTCCATTCTAAGAATACAACTTAGTACAAAAGTCTGATAAAGACTGAATGAAATGTAAACAATACATTTATTGGACAAAATATAGTCTACCTCACATATGTTTACAACAGCAAAAGTCTAGCAGACAAGTGGAGACTGAAATAAGATTGAAAAGCATGACCTGTCAATGATAGATTCCAAGTATAATTAAAATATGTTCAGAATCTGCGCTTTCATCACAAAACATAATTTATCATGAGCCCCCTCTGCATTAAACATCAGGCCTCAAGGCTGCCAATCATAAGGGCAAAGGAAAAGAAACTTTTACACAAGAACAAAAGGATACCACCTTTGACTGGAGAGGGAAAATAAGACACTGTCAACCATAAAGCAAAAGAACTGATTTAGACCTATTTGAGTTTTATTGTTGTTGTTGTTGTATTCAACACAAAATTATCATAATCTTCTGTATATGGACCTAAAGGCCAGATGTAAAATACAGCTAAGCCCAGGACATATTCCAGATAATTTTCTGTAGCTCAGCCTCATTTATTAAAGCATTGCATAAGCTTTGTTGAAATAGATATATTTCCAGAAGTTAATCCACATCGTGTACCACCCTCCAAACTGAAGTGTTCCTCTTTTTTTAAGCAGGAGACATGCCCATCCAGAAAACATGTGAAAATGATTTCAGGACGGAATGTATTTTACTTGAAAATTAACAAAAAAAATAAGATCGGCATTTATTGTTGTAAAAAAACTATAAAATTGGTAGTTTTTAACTTATGACAACAATTGAGAGTAAGGCAGTTGTTAGGTGAGTCACACCAAATTTTACCATCTTTTTCCCATGTTTGTTAAGCAAATCATTTGCTGTTATTAAATTAATAACAAAGTTGTTAAGGGAATCTGGTTTCCCCCATTGACTTTGCTTGTTGGAAGCGGGCTGGGAAGAACGGTTACAGGAACTGGGCATGGCTGCTATAGTGAAGAGAAGGCCCAGAGGAGACATGATAGCAGTGTTCCAATATTTGAGGGTCTGCCACAGAGAGGAGGGAGGGTCAAGCTATTCCCCAAGGCACTTGAAAGCCAGACAAGGAGTAATGGATGGAAATTAATCAAGGAGAGATTCAATATAGAAATAATAAATTTTCTGACAGTGAGAATAACTAACCAATGGAACAAAAGTTGCCTTCAGAAGTTGTGGGAGTTTCATCTCTGGAAACTACGGAGAGGGGTGGCATACAAATCTAATAAATAAATGAATGAATGAATGAATGAATGAATAAGAAAGAAAGAAAGAAAGAAAGAAAGAAAGAAAGAAAGAAAGAAAGAGGTTGGATAGCCATCTGTCAGAAATGGTGTAGGGCATTGATGGTGAACCTATGGCACATGTGCCACAGGTGGCACACAGAACCATATCTGAAGGCACATAAGGCGTTTCCCTATGTCAGCTCCAGCGCGCATTCACACAGTAGCCAGTTAATTTTCGGTCTTCTTTTCGGCCATTTTTACTCTTCGTAGGCTTCAAGAAAGCCTCCTGAACCTGGAGATTGTGAAAAACAACTCACAGCCCAACTAGAAGTTCGTTTCCAAACTTCCGGTTGGGACGTTTTTCACTCTCCTCAGGCTTCAGGAAGCTTTCCAGAACCCTAGTAGAACCTTCTAGTGGGCCCAATGAGCCTACTAGACGTCCAGAGGCTTCAGTGACACCTGTGTGCATGCACGGGGGGGCGCAGCAGCATGAGGGGTTTTGTGCATGGATGGGGGAAGCACAAGGGTTGTGTGCATGCGCCGGGGGAAGGCATTGCATTATGGGTATGGGCACACAAGCACCTGAGCCTAAAAGGGTTCACCATCATTGATATAGAGTGGTTTTGACAGCTACCTCACGCAGCTGGCTAATATTCATTTCCCTCCCATCTTCAGCCAAGCCAGCTTCCCCAGCACCTTGTGCCTTTCTTTTTCCTACCCTTGCGCAGAATTGCTGTTAAATTCCATCCTATTTATTTCAACCATCAGTCTTCCTTCTCCAGAATAAAGCAGGTGCTCAGAGACTCTCTTTTTCATGTTTAGAGGTCTCAGCCCAAGCCTAAGTTTCATATTAAACCGAGTTTAAGATGGACAGTAGACCCCAACAGCTCCTTTTGTAAACTCTGGGTGACTAGGAATGGTTGAAAAGATCTGCAGCTGAGAAAAAAGACCCAATTTTCCAACTGCGTCAATTGCTTGATTAGCGAACTATGTATTTGTGCCAGCTAGTGCAGCAACAATCACAGCAAGTGGGAACTTGCTGCTATTATAGAAGCTTGTCATTTTCTTTAAAAATAAACTTCTCCATTGTTGTTCAGTTTACCTTGAATCGCCTTGGCTCTTGCATAGCAATTCAGTTTCTTATTCACAAGATTTCCTGAGTGATGTGAATGGTAATATCACATTTCAGCCCAGCAGCTTTGAAGTAACACCTCCAAATACGTCATATACTAGGAATGGCAGGCCTGGCGATCTTAAGTGTTGTAATGAGGAATTCAGTTCTTTATGTGATGTGACTCCCACAGTTTATGTGGGGAGGAAAAAAACACTCCTATGGCATCTTTCCCAAGATAGTACTGATTGGGCTTTTACTGAAATGCAGGTGCTTATGTATCTTTTTCCTTTATATACGCTGAGAGCATATGCACCAAGACAAATTCCTTGTGTGTCCAATCACACTTGGCCAATAAAATTCTATTCTATTCTATTCTATTCTATTCTGGTAGAATGATGAATGGAAATTCCCTCTTTCGTACCTGTTCGTTACTGATATTTGGAATTGTGTTGCAAAATTCAAACCAGGTCCAAGAAAACTGGAACATCGTGTGAAGTGAGAGTAGAATAAGGTGGAAAAAACTCCCCTTTCCTATCTGGTTTATTTAAAGTAACAGGAGGACATATATTTACATACCATATTTTACTGATATGATGATATCTACAGTCTTATTCACTTCGCTTTAAGTTCTCCAATTTCTTTCCTGACTTTGAAAGTTGGTACAGAGAGTTATTTCTCATGTGGGACCTGATTCAGACAGTTTGGACCAGTTCGGACAAATTGGTAGTTACAACTTGCATCTGGCCACCTGCCAGGGCACAATTCTGTCCTATATCGCTGTGTTTTAAATTTATTTTATTTATTTATTTATTTATTAGATTTGTATGCCATCCCTCTCCGTAGACTTGGGGCGGCTCACAACACAATAAAATAATTTATAACAAATCTAATAATTTAAAACCATTTTAAAAAACCCCATTATTAAGCAGACATACATACAAACATACCATACATAAATTGTATAGGCCCGGGGGAGATATCTCAGTTCCCCCATGCCTGGCGACAAAGGTGGGTTTTAAGGAGTTTACGAAAGGCAAGGAGGGTGGGGGCAGTTCTAATCTCCGGGGGTAGCTGGTTCCAGAGGGTCGGGGCCTCCACAGAGAAGGCTCTTCCTCTGGGACCCGCCAGACGACATTGTTTAGTCGATGAGACCCGAAGAAGGCCAACTCTGTGGGGCCTAATCGATCGCTGGGATTTCTGTGGCATAAGGCGGTCCCGGAGATATGCCAAATGCATGCATAGACACATGTGAGCAGAGCTATCCCATCCTACATAATCACTGTGTTTTTCACCCAGCGAGCATGTGTGCATGCTCATATTTTCAATTCTGGGTGAACTGGTTGTTAAATTATGTGAAGCTCACCTCTGCTTGGTTCTCATGAGAAAGCTCTTTGTTGTGTCTAGTAAAGCATTCCTTCCTCCCTTCCCTTTCTGTGTAGCAACTAAGGAACAGAAAAATGGCTGCAGCCAAGTTTGGTTCAAACTTGACACATATCCTGTGGCTACCCTGGTACACTGCATACTTCATTTTCTTGGCATCCTGTGAGTTTCAGTGATTCCTTTCACCTGAGAAATTTGTAATGCGGTCTCCCTTCCTTCCTTACCCTATTATTTCTTCAATTGAAATCTCCCGGTCTTCATAACTTTCTTTTCTCATTGGACCAATGTCTTTGAGCATTACAGATATGCTAGAGATAATCTCTTTGTTGTTAGAATTTTTCCTGTCCTGGCTACTGGTGCTGCCTATTTATACAGTCAGAAGTTTTGAAACCATACACTCTGCCTCCCAGTTCATCTTATATCCAACTAAGTCTGGAGAAAAGCTTTCTAATACAGTGGTACCTCAGTTCTCAAACGCCTTGGTTTTCGTACATTTCGGATACTGAACAAAATTTTCTGCAAAAATTTGCTTCGGTATCCGACCAAAAATTCGGATACTGAACAGAAAATTTTGTTTACTATCCGAAATGTGTGACCAGGCCAGCTTTGCAAAGCAGCTGCCACAAGATCTGAGGGGATGGGGTGAGAGGCAATGGGAGTCGGGATCTGACACACCCCTCCTGGCCACCCTCTTAACAGCCTCCCAGTCTCTACCGTCTAACTGCTCCAAGCTGCAGGAAGGGTAGGGCTGGCTGCAATACTGGCAGCTTCAGGGGGCTCCTTTCCTCAGCGGTTCAGGCAGCTGCACCAACTTTTTCTTTCCCAGCGGCAGCAATGGTGGCTTCCCTTCATCATGTGACGTTCCCAACGCTGCTGCTGCTCCTCGAAGGGAAGCCGTCGCCATCGCTACCGCCGGGAAAGAAAAAGTTGGTACAGCTGCCTGGAGGTAACAAACTGAACCGTTGAGGAAAGGAGCCCACCGAAGTTGCCAGTATTGCAGCCAGCCCTACCTTTCCTGCATCTTGGAGCAGTTAGACGGTAGAGACTGGGAGGCTGTTAAGAGGGCGGCCAGGAGAGGCGTTTCAGATCCCGACTCCCACTCCCTCTCACCCCGTCCCCTCAGATCTTTATCCCATAGGAAATAGAGGAAATACAGTAGATTGAATTGATTCCCAGCAAGTCAATTGGCTGGGAACCAATTAAATCCATTTCCATTATTTCCTATGGGATAAATTAATTTGGTTCTCGACCAAATCGGTTCTTGACCACACTTCCGGAACGAATTGTGGTCGAGAACCGAGGTACCACTGTACTTTTATGCTGGACTGGAAGTTCGCAATCATGCACTACTCCAAGGCTCTATTGAAATTTAATCCCCCAGAATTAGGATCTCTTTCTCACACATAAACACACATCAAGTCTCAGGAATTATGACAGTAATTAACTGTTATGTAATAACAGTAATTATTTTTCGTGGTATTCTCAGGCGCAACCTTCTTTTTCTCTCATCCTCTCCCACAACTACAGATACAGAAGCAAAACTAAAGAAAAATATATCTTTGTGTTTGTTGAAAACCAGTAGCTTAACTAGTAGTCTAGCTTAACCAATAACCATAGAGATCTAGGTTATTTGAGCCATGTTACCCTAGTGCAGGGGTAGGCAAAATTGGCTCTTCTATAACTTGTGGACTTCAATTCCCAGAATTCCTGAGCTAGCAGGAATTCTGGGAGTAGAAGTCCACAAGTCATAGAAGAGCCAACTTTGCCTACCCCTGTCCTAGTGCAACCATCTTGACACAATTTGTCATCATTTACTCTTTAAAATAGTGTTTATCAGCCACCACACAATAGTGACTGAAATACATAGATTATTGGTACATGTTACTGATATTAGAGAAGAAGACTTTAGATTTCAAAAGCAAGAGACAATTGATAGGCTCATTCAAAATACAGATTCTCGGAAATACTGTAGTTGTAAAGCAAGTGGACAAGGCTTTGAAGACATCCAAACTAAAACAGCTATCCAACACTCTTATGTTACTTACTTACTGTCTCTAGAAATCCTAACATTCGGTTAGATTCACACTTCCACCCTGGAGAAGATGTTTTATTTCTGGTTTCCAGTCCATGTTGCTCTTTGCCTGGGAAGATTAAACAACAAAATCCTCTAACTAGCTCCTTCTTAATGGGGGGTCCTTGGTGCTTCATAATTTTCTTGCTGGATGTTTCAATACTCAAACTAGGTTTAATTGCCCAAACAGACCGACGAGGTTACTTAATTTGGGTAATGAAATGTCTGCAAGAAAACAAGCAAGCTGGGAGAGCCCCAGGGACCCCTCATTTTAGCCCTGAGCTACAAATATTGTTCTTTATAAACTTCTTCTTAGGTATTGAGGGTCAAAGGGAGCAATGGTGTTCTTCAGGAATAAATGGGCTTCTTTGCCAGAGGCAAAAGATGTTAGGGTACACGTGTATATGGGGAAGAATGGGGAGTGAGATATCTCTAAAATCTAGCCTGTAACCTATTGGTTATAATAAACAATTCTGTTCTAGTGCCATGACAAAAATAGGACCTTCCTCCTCCTCCTCCTCCTTTCCTCAGCAGTTACTAACAATTCAAAAAAAATAAGCCCATATGATCTCAATGAACGTGTTGTGTTTTCCTTGGGAGCAGGTGCATGTTATGGGAACAGCCAATATGTATTTCTACTGTTTTCAGCATTATGCTGTTCATAAGCATTACAGATATGTTAGAGATAATCTGTTTGCTGTTAGAAACTTGTATTTTTCTCTGATCTGGCTACTTACTTTTTATACAGTCAGAAGTTTCAAAAAGTATGTTTGACTATTGCTTTAATCGCTTATGATGAGAATTTTAATATATTGATCATTTAATGAAAGAACACATCTTGGATATTAGGATAAGGAGGTATACTTTGGTTGGTAAGTAGTTTGAAAGTGGCAATCCCCTTCCTATTTTTCCTGACCTTTTACTTTAAAAAAAAAAAAAACCAAGGAAGCAAAGGACTTGTTTCAAAGTGTCATTGATTCCATCAACAAAGAACTTGAAACATTTTGAATTGGCTCTGTTGGAACACCCAATACAGTTCATCTTTTATTCTGTTTGCACAAAACCTAACTCAGAATGTTTTGACTAGGATGGCATTGTTTCAAATGGGAACAAAGACATCATCCCCCCCACAAACATTTCATGTACACCCCTATGTAGTTTTAGATTAATATAATAAGATTTTCAATGAGTAATTGGAAGGTTTGCAGCATGGTAAGTAAAAATTAATCCAGGGCATTATTAATGTTAATTGAATGTTTATCAATATTAAAACATTTGGTGTCATTGGGAAACCTTTAGGGCAAAACTAGTCATTTTTGCATTCAAGAAAAATATACTGCCCTGATCATTTGGCCATGTAACAAGATTGAAGGATTGATTATTTATTCATTCATTCATTCATTCATTCATTCATTCAGTTTCTATGTTGCCCTTCTCCTGGGACTCAGGGCAGCTTAAAACATGTTTAGAAATCTAAGTAAAATTTCATTCTAACCTCCCCCACCCCCAGGTTAAAAATCAGACAACCAGATTCATACATCATGCATCCAACATTCATTCATTGGGCGGGGCAAGATATCAAAGCTTCAATGGGCCCAAGCCTGCAGGCAGAGATGGGTCCTTAGAGGAGATTTACAGAAGGCAGGGAGAATGGGGACAGTAAGAATCCCTGAGGTGAGCTGATTCCATAGGACCGGGGCCGCCACAGAGAAGGCCCTTCTCCTAGGTCCCACCAGATGACATTGTCTGGCTGACAGGACTTGGAGAAGGCCAACCCTGTGGGACCTGATCAGTCTCTGGGATGTATGGATTATGATAGGATCTTTCAATATTTTTTTCTGGCTTGTGTGCAGGATGCTGAGAATGTGCAGCTGGCTGAAGCGTAGACATCAGAGAGTTATTGTTAATGGCGAGTATTCTGAGCAGAGTCAGGTTACAAGCGGTGTGCCACAAGGATCTGTTCTGGGTCCTATTCTTTTTAATATATTTGTGAGTGACATAGGGGAAGGTTTGGTAGGGAAGGTTTGCCTATTTGCCGATGACTCTAAAGTGTGCAATAGGGTTGATATTCCTGGAGGCGTCTGTAATATGGTAAATGATTTAGCTTTACTAGATAAATGGTCTAAGCAATGGAAACTGCAGTTTAATGTTTCCAAATGTAAAATAATGCACTTGGGGAAAAGGAATCCTCAATCTGAGTATTGTATTGGCAGTTCAGTGTTGGCAAATACTTCAAAAGAAAAGGATTTAGGGGTAGTGATTTCTGACAGTCTCAAAATGGGTGAACAGTGCAGTCAGGCGGTAGGGAAAGCAAGTAGGATGCTTGGCTGCATAGCTAGAGGTATAACAAGCAGGAAGAGGGAGATTATGATCCCACTATAGAGAATGCTGGTGAGACCACATTTGGAATACTGTGTTCCGTTCTGGAGACCTCACCTACAAAAAGATATTGACAAAATTGAACGGGTCCAAAGACGGGCTACAAGAATGGTGGAAGGTCTTAAGCATAAAACGTATCAGGAAAGACTTAATGAACTCAATCTGTATAGTCTGGAGGACAGAAGGAAAAGGGGGGACATGATTGAAACATTTAAATATATTAAAGGGTTAAATAAGGTCCAGGAGGGAAGTGTTTTTAATAGGAAAGTGAACACAAGAACAAGGGGACACAATCTGAAGTTAGTTGGGGGAAAGATCAAAAGCAACATGAGAAAATATTATTTTACTGAAAGAGTAGTAGATCCTTGGAACAAACTTCCAGCAGATGTGGTAGATAAATCCACAGTAACTGAATTTAAACATGCCTGGGATAAACATATATCCATCCTAAGATAAAATACAGAAAATAGTATAAGGGCAGACTAGATGGACCATGAGGTCTTTTTCTGCCGTCAGACTTCTATGTTTCTATGTTTCTATGTTCCTTTAAAGTATTAGGAAAAGATTCCCATCCATTTGATAATTAAACAATATTAGTAAACATTTACAGTATTATAAATATACTGAGCTGTAGGGGCTCAGTGGTTAGAATACAGTACTGCAGGCTAATTCTGTCCACAGCCAACTCAAAGTTGACTCAGCCTTTCATCCTTCTGAGGTTGATAAAATTAGGTACCAGATTATTGGGGTCAATATGCTGACTTTGTAATTCACTTAGTATTGTAAAGCATTGTGAAGTGGGTACAAAAGTTTAAATGCTCTTGCTATTTTTTATTTTATTTTATTCTTAATATTATTTCTTGGAGCTGTTATTGATTGTCATTCTTTAAAAAAAATACTAGTGAAAATTGGTTATATCTTTGCCATTCCTAGCTTATTGCCTGATTACTTCCAGTGTGGGGCTTTTTGCACTGTGTATTATGAAAAACGTCATTACGGAATAGTGTGAGTCATTTGCCAATGATTCCTTCATTTTTTAATCATTTTAAAATCATGTTACCAATTATGTTTCCTCAAGTTGTGACAGCATCTGGCCAAACCTATCTGGCATTAGGGATTCATTTCCTTGTTAGTGCTGGGATGGGAATCACAAGAGGATTCCAGGGCGATTGAAGAGACTGAGGTGGGGATGTGATTAAAAAAATCCCTGAAGAAAATGATTGCAAAGTGTTTCTTACTGTTGTCCCAGAAATGCAGAAATAGAGCAACAAAGTCACCAGGCGTCTAATATGACTTCAAGGAGACCTTTTAAAAAATGCTGCTAACTGCTGTTATACTGACATTTTGGAATCAGCAAGGTGAAGGTTTTTCTATTATAGAAAGAAATGATGGCAAAAGGCTGGAATTATTTCTTCTTTCAGTCCAGGAACAAAGCCAACATTTTAAAAATAACTTTCCGATTGTACATTTCTAGAGTATAATGGAGACATGAATTTCTACAGAATGCAAACAAAAAGTTGGCTATTATTTTTCAATGAAGTGCACAAGCCACAGGAGAGGCTTATTTCCAGGTGTCAACAATACAAATGTACAACTTTTTAATTCTGCAAATTTTCAGACGTATATTGTATGACCCACTACCACTACTGCTACTGCTGCTGCTACTACTACTACTACTACTTGTTGTAGATATGGTTGATTCAGTAGTTAGCCAGATGTTTAAACTAGACTTGGCATTTTTATCCACTTATAACATCCTTCCCCTAGACTTAGATAGACAAGTGTTGTTTGATGTTAAAGGTTGAATGTAAACTGTTCCAGGTAAAGCTGCCTTTTGCAATTAATAGTGATTTCTGTCAATGCTGATGTATTCAAGTGATGCTCCAGATGTTTTGGGATTGACCCAAGGTACCTACTACTAGCTAGAGGTATAACAAGCAGGAAGAGGGAGATTATGATCCCGCTATATAGAGTGCAGGTAAGACCACATTTGGAATACTGTGTGGAGACCTCACCTACAAAAAGATACTGACAAAATTGAACGGGTCCAAAGATGGGCTACAAGAATGGTGGAAGGTCTTAATCATAAAACATATCAGGAAAGACTTAATGAACTCAATCTGTATAGTCTGGAGGACAGAAGGAAAAGGGGGGACATGATCGAAACATTTAAATATATTAAAGGGTTAAATAAGGTTCAGGAGGGAAGTGTTTTTAATAGGAAAGTGAACACAAGAACAAGGGGACACAATCTGAAGTTAGTTGGGGGAAAGATCAAAAGCAACATGAGAAAATATTATTTTACTGAAAGAGTAGTAGATCCTTGGAACAAACTTCCAGCAGACGTGATAGATAAATCCACAGTAACTGAATTTAAACATGCCTGGGATAAACACATATCCATCCTAAGATAAAATACAGAAAATAGTATAAGGGCAGACTAGATGGACCATGAGGTCTTTTTCTGCCGTCAGACTTCTTTGTTTCTATGTTTCTACTATTGACTATATTTGCTTTCTTTTGCCACAGTCATTCTATTTTCAATCTTTATGCGTTCTCCATTTCTTTCTCTTCTATTCAGTTGTCTCTAGGTAGATATCCACGATCCAGACTTCTTTTGTCTTTTTTATTATAAATAGTTACATCTGGGGATTATGTGGCAGGTGCTTGTCTGTTTGAATTCTGAAGTCCCAAAGCACTTTAGCTTCTTTATTTTCTATCTGTCTATTTGTGATCCCACTGGTTTATGCTTTATTGTTATTTAAAGCTGTACATTTTTTATAAAATTGAGATGAAACAATATGTTCTATAATTCTCTATACAAAGCATTAAAATAACATTATATAGAAACCAAATACAAATATATCTGTAACAACTGCATAAAACAAAGCTTGAGCAATTGCCCATGGAGTGAAATGTTTATATCTTTAAGGCCTGTTTTTATCAATTATTGTCTGTTTGGGGAGTAATTGTTGGCTTGTGCTATCAAGTGTTGTACCACACGTGCTGAGATTTTGATTGCTTTTTACAATATATTTCACACAGCTAATCTCATTTTTCTCATATGTGGTTTAAGTTTCAATTACTTGGAATTGCATCAGATAGCTATGTTAAAATGTCCAGAAGATAGCAAAAAATGCCTCTCTTCCAATCTTGTTCTGCATTGGTAACAAGTATATAGAGTGATGTATGGAATAAAAACACTTGGCTCAGTCACCATTCACATTGCCAATTAACGGGTTGCAGGTACAATGCCCCATCCCTGTTATCTGTCGGTTGGACTAATCCTGAGTGTAAGCCTTTCTCTGAAAGAAATAGCCCAGAACATGATGAAGGGTTATGGATGAAGCAGATAAAGGGAACCAAATCCATCCTCAACTCATTTTACACTGGAAGGACAGTCCTGATGGCATATGGTATTTACAGTATGGATGTATTATTTATCAATCATCAATCTCCTTCATAGAGGGACTCTATGG